>NC_043008.1:77916398-77921398 GCF_006345805.1 Octopus sinensis
CATCAGGATATTTCAGTAATGGAGCGACGATTCAAAGGAAAATATAACCCTGGCATATTGGCAGACTACTGCTGGGGTGTGAAAAAAGAAGATCACACTCCGCACAAGAGGCTTAGAAGGACAAAAGTTGTTTAAACTGACAGGTGTGTTTTTAATTCATAACCAATATGTTTTGTTATACCAACTAAATTTTTTGTTTTTGTAACTTACAGTATTTGCAATGTTGTGTTCAATACACAATATTATGCAGTATATTATAAAACATATGGTTCATGGTATAGGAAAATGGTGCCTAACCTGGAGAAGTAAAGGTCAGAATCAGGATAATTTTTTGACCCAGAAACAGTCTTACTTAACTTGTACTGTTTTTGAACCTGAAATTTGTTGCAGAGTGTATACTGAAAATAAAATAAATGTATATAGGGAAAAAGCAGCACATATCGAGCAGAGGTCAGCAATGCCTGTGCAGAGTTTTAGGTCCAACAAGGCTTGCACGACACCTCATAGACCGTCTTCACTTTATTAACATTATCCAGAGACAAATCAGAACAAGATGTCTGGTACACATATGAGTCATAGGCTCGGAGATGTGGGGGCGCCATGATCTCTAGCACAAACCAATGATCCCAAAAATGTCCAATGCCATTCCCTGCATATCTGGTTTTTTTATCAGAGTGACCGTCTCCTAGAGACATGCTTCAAAAGAAGCTGAGGAGTGGTCTTTCAGCACGCCGGACGCCATACCGGAATTTCTGCGCACCCGTACTACGGCTAGATAGCCGTTGAGCCTACAGTAGGTTCATCCAACCTTTCAACAGGTCTTGTTTTAATCCTGCTGGGTTTCTAGCAACCCACTTCACCAGGATAGCCTCGTGGGATGCCAGTTTAGTCGACGGCAACCCGACCATGCAACAGGTTGCATTAGATTCTATGTTACCAGTAGCACTTATGAGAGTCTCATAAGTGACCTGACATTATATTTATATATATATATATATATATATATATCTTATTATAAAAGACAGATTTTATCTGCCTCCCTTTGGGAGTTATACAAATCTACAATATAGGATTTCTTCAATTACAATTTACCTTGCATTTTTAAGAGTACAATGCATCGCGTCATGCCAGGTCCAGTTTTTAAAATTTAAACTCCAGTTAAGCAAAATTTACAGAAAACTAACATTCTGGTGTGTGTGTCAAATGCTTTTCTTAGTCTGGTTTACAGCACACGCAAACGCACACACACAGTGGGCAACGAATAAAATGAAAGTAATTGACTTACTGTAGTGAGTGATTCTTTCACTCTGACTCCCACTTCCTCTTTCCACACAGACACGCAAATATATAAATAAAATTGTAAGCTAACGTGCGTGTGTGTGAGTGGGTGTGTGCGCGTGTGTGTGTGTGTGAGGGTGCGTGTGTGTGTGCGTGTGCGTGAGTGTGTGACAGGAAAGTTTTTTTACGACGAATATAACACCTATATCCAAGTAGCAGAAAGATAAGACAGTAAGGTGTGATTTGGGGGAAATTTGGCTGCTATTTCTACCAGGTCTAGCTGCCATGTAGGGGTCTCCCTCATAGGCTCATACATACATATATACATAGATAAGACAGTAAGGTGTGATTTGGGGGAATAACTACTCCCACATTTTGCGGTGCAGTTTAACCAAAACCGGGTATCTTATAGTCGTGATTCATATCGAGACCGTCTGGGTATTAGCGCGCGTCTACGATGAGTCTACGATTTAAAAAAAAATTTACCATCAATTTTTCCCATTTTTAATCCATTTTTGACATATATAAGGGAAGTAACTCTCTAAAATTTATTATTAAATCTCAGAACGTAAAAAGCTACAGTAACTTCCCTCCCCCTTTGTGGTTAGCCATATTGAGATGGCTATTATACTTTACATCTCTAAAAATGCTTATATAATTATTTCCCTTACAAACCCGAGCAACGCCGGGCGATACTGCTAGTATATATATATATATATATATATTATATATATAATATATATATATATATATATATACATATATATACATACATAACTGTATATATATATATCATACATATATACATACATATATGTATGTATGTATATATATGTATGTATATATAATTCTTTCCTTTGATCTCTTTATATTCTTTATCCTGCCATTGACTCTGTAGGAGTGGCAGTTAATAGCTGTTTGCTGGTCAAAAATACTGTTCCCTTATAAATCTTAAATTCCTGCAACACTGACCTAGATTTTCTGTCACCACAGAAATAAACTAACCTTTGTAAGTAGTGTACTTACGCCGTCTTATTCCCCTACCCCTTCCTCCCATAATGTCCTTATTTGGGCGGTTTCTGCTTCACTGACTTCTTTTGCGACTTCTTTTAGCCACTATAGCCAATCTCTTCTTCCAACAACTGAGTTTGTGAAATGAATAGATGTTTGATCAACATCTTTTCCTCATATATCAGGAAATTGCATCTGCATTTTTATGGATACATTCATCTTCTCAGTGAATAAAATCTTTTCCTCATATCTCCGGAAATTACACCTGCATTATTATGGATGGATTTACCTTTTCTGAGAAGCTAACAATCTTTTTAAAAACCTTTTATAAAACTGTGCATCATTAGAAAACATTTTAAGCCTGCTTACAACCTAACTTTGCTTTTCATAGAACTCTCTTCGATACTTCATGAGTGTAGCCTCACTCCCTAGGATGTTTGGAAAACTCATATGTGTTTTGGCTAATGAATACGGGACACTTGTATTTGCTGCAATTTTTGCAGCTTTAAATAAATCTGTTCTTCGTATGAAACAATTGTACTGAACAACTAATCCATTCTTGTTGCTTTTTTCTTGTTTATAATCACCCCACATTATTTTATGGTTAATACCATAAAGATTTCTGGTGCATCTAAGTTAAGTACCGCATTCATTTGAATTCATTGGAATTCACTTGAATCTTAATTGTATGTATATATATATATATATATATATATATATATATATATATATATATATATATATATATCACCGTGATCACCGTCACCGTGACTGACCAGGCTATCAGATGCTGCTACACATCGCTGGTCACAATGCGCTTCGCATTGTTTTAGCCTTCAAATGACGCCACCCCGCTGGCTAAGCGACCAGGCCAATATATATATATTATATATATATATATATATATATATATATATATACATATACATATATGTGTATATATATATGCATATATATATTCTTTTATTCTTTTACTTGTTTCAGTCATTTGATTGCTGCGATGCTGGAACACCGGCTTTAGTCGACCCCAGGACTTATTCTTTGTAAGCCTAGTACTTGTTCTATCGGTCTCTTTTGCCAAACAGTTAAGTTACGGGAACGTAAACACACCAACATCGGATGCCAAGTGATGGTGGGGAGGGGGAACAAACACAAACACACAAGTTTACTCTCTCTCTCTCACACACACACACACACACGTATATATATATATATATATAATATATATATATATATATATATACAGGGGTTGGACAAAATAATGGAAACACCTAGCATCATAATTTTCAAAATACATATAACACCATCAGATGCTTGTTATTTTTATGTTTTTGATTTATTATTAGTTTTGTTTAATATGTTTTGCTAAACTTGCTGTTTCTTTTCAGATTATCATCATAAAAATGTAATTAAAATCCATTAAAATGACAGATCTATCGGACTTTCAAATAGTTCAAATTGTTGGTGCTCGTATGGCAAGCGCTAGCGTAACGAAAACAGCCGGATTGTTTGGTGTATCAAGAAATACTGTCTCGAAAGTAATGACAGCCTTTGAGAAAGAGGGAAGAACTGCCTTGTCGAAACAAAACTTCGGAAGAAAACCAAAACTTTCAGATAGGGACCGTAGGACTCTTGCGCAATTTGTTAGAAAGGATCACAAAAGTACAGCTCTGGCTTGTTGAGCAGGCCCACATTCCTCTTGATAAGGAGGCTAGTTCGTTGCAGGGTAACCCATTTACAGCTGGTCTGGAGCAACGTGAAATGAAGAGTTTTGCTCATGAACACGACGCGCAATCGGTCTGGGAGTAGAAACAGCGACCTCATGACTGTGAAACCTACACGCCTCACCCCAGGTCATTCACCTTCACACACACGCACTCGCACACACAAACACACACATACGAGGAGTATTCAGTAAATATTTCCCTGATCACTTCCGGTTATTTGAGGAAACGGATCTTGTACAGGTATAATCATACATGTCTCTACATGTCACATTGTAAATTGCAGCTTTCCGCTAGTATTCGTTTGTCTGTTACGGATCCTGAAGTGGACTAAGGTGTTATAATTGAGGCAGTTTAATGCATATCAGTGATCATATTCTTATACTTGAATGGTCGTACACCAAAAGAGATTTCGATGAGGTGAAAGAAGTTTATATAACGACGCAGCATCATACGACGTAGTCAAGCACTGTCATCACCAGTTCAAATATGGTCAGACATCGGTGGAAACTGCTCCTATTCCTGGATGACCACATACCGCCATTCCATAAATTGGATACCACCCTTCTGGTGGATCGCCGAATATCTATTCCACAACTAGCCCAAGAAGTGAAGATAAGGGTAAGATCCGTGGAAAAAATCATTCACAACAATTTGCACATGCGGAAGTTGTCTGCACAATGGATTCGCCGAATGCTCACACCTTTCCAGAAGCAAGAACAAGGCTCTTTTGGCAATGTGCCAAGAAAACGAGAACTTTTTAGGCAGATTTATCACACAGGATGAAACATGGGTCCATCGCTATGATCCTGAGACTAAAGTCCAGTCGAAGCAATGGAAGCATAATAACTCACCACCTCCAACTCTCTGCAGGCAAGATGATGCTCACAGTCTTTTGGGACCAGCGCAGAGTAGTGCTGATGGATTTCCTGGCAAAGAGCACCACAATTAACGGGACATATTATGCTTCATTGTTGAAGAAATTGC
>NC_043008.1:77926398-77943898 GCF_006345805.1 Octopus sinensis
GTTTGCTTGCTGTGTCCCTAAAACATGTACTGAGAGTGATAAAACATAAACACCCAGTCAACATTATCTTGGTGTTTGGGGTGATCACTACTGATGGCGACGTTATGACTCCATTCAACTTCCCACACAGCTTTAGAGTCAACACGGAGACCTACATCAAGCAGGAAGTAGTGCTGCCCTGGGTCAAGAAGGAGGATGCTGGAAGACCCTATGTCGGAGAAAAGGACTCTGCACCATGCAACACAAGCAGGAGAACCCAGTCATGGCTGTCAGACACTTTCTACAACTACATAACCCCTTATATCTGGCCACCTAACTCCCCAGATTGCAACCCCCTCGATTATAATGTGTGGGGCGCAGTTGAGGAGAGACCAACAAAATTCTTCGTAACACCAAAAATGAACTGAAGGCAAGGATTATGGCAGCATTCACCAGTTTAAACAAGGAGACAGTCCTGAATAGTTGGAGGGGATCCCGAAGTCGCTTGGAAACTGTTGTTGCAGCGAATGACGATTTTATTGAATGAATTTACTGTTTCGTATTTTAAGCAATTTTGGTAAATATATCTGTTAAAATGACAGGTCAATGTTATTTTTATTTTTGCGTAATTTAGACGACAATATATTAAGTGCATCCTGTATATATATATATATATTATATATATATATATATATATAATATATATATACATACAAACACACACACACACACATAAAAATATAGATATATATATATAATATATATATATATATATATATATAATATATATATACATATATATATATATACATACATATATATATATATATATATGTATATATGTATGTATCTATATATATACTAGCAGTATAGCCCGGCGTTGCTCGGGTTTGTTTTTTAGTTGCGCTTAAAACGGCAGACTCTGATGTCGCGTTAACAAAGTTTTGACATAGTTTCAATCTATGAATAAAAGTATAGTGTGGCGATGCTCGAGTGTGCACTGAATGTGCTGCAAATGTTGACGGCTACCAAACCTGCCACACACACACACACACACAGATAACTTCAGCTTTATATATATATATATATATATATATATATATATATATATATATATATATATATATATATATATATATATAAACGAGAAAGAAGCAACAAGAATGGATTGGTTTTTAGTACAATTGTTTCATACAAAGACAGGCTTTATTACAAGTTGCAAAAATTGCAGCAGATAAAAGTGTCCCGTACTCATCAGCTAAAATACATTTGAGTTCTCTAGACATCTTAGTGGGTGAGGTTATACTCATGAAATATTGGAGATAGTTCCATTAGAGGCAGATATAAGTTGTAAACAGTTTTCCAAAGTTCCTTAATGATGATGCACAGTCTTATCACAGATTTTTAAAAACTTATTAGTTTCGAAGAGAAGATGAATCAATCCATAGTGTAGATTTAAATTTCCAGAGATATGAGGAGGAGGATGCACAGACTTATCACAGGTTTTTAAAAACTTATTAGCTTCACAGAAAAGGTGAATTAATCCATAGTGAAGATTTACATTTCCAGTGGTAAGATGAGGAATTTCATACTCACAGACGATGTATTTAACCATTATTAATCCACAATCATTTCATGCTATATGATAAGGTAATTTGCCATGTTATTGCTCTCCGTGCAAAACTGCTATGTTGAGATTTCTAAAGGCTGAAGGAATTTATTTGTGGGGCAAAGAAAATAAAATAAAACTGGCAATATGTATAGAGTAGATTACACTCTTTATAGCAAATTAATCATGAAAGAACTAAACTCCAAATATAAAATTACGACTAAGAATAATTTGAAAAAGTAAACCTGGAAATAAAAGAGATTATGGAGAAATTAAATTTGACGGATAGAACAGAGCCGCTCAAACCATGTGAGCCCAGAATCAACCTTAAAGACCACTAAAAGAATTTCTTGGAAAACCCTTCGGTAAGGTTGATTTGTCCAACTAAGTCGGACATTGGCCGACTTAGTAAATCTATCCTGGATACTGTTCTACCCCAAATAACCCCTTTCTTCCCTTAAGCCTATGGCTAAATACAGATGAAGTTCTAAAATGGTTTAACTCTCTAAATAATACTAGTAGTCTGTCCTTTATTCAGTTCGATATAAATAGTTATTACTCTAGTATTTCCCCTATCTTGCTAAACAAATCACTAATTTTTGCTATGAATCGCTCCCTCATATCTAGAGAAGAAATCAATATTGTGCTACTAGCTAGGAAAACATTTATAGAATTTGAAGATAAGTTATGGACTAGAGCAGATACACCTAATTATTTTGATATACCCATGGGTTCCAGTGATTCGGCTGAGGTAACTAACCTAGTAGGCGCGTATCTATTAAAATGCATAAGTAAGGATATTCCAGAACTACAAGGCGGTTTATATAGGGATGATGCTCTGTTTGTTATCCCTAGTAATAATACATCTAGTATAGAAAGGATTAGAAAGAGAATTAATAAGTTTTTTAAAGATTTTAACCTCAACATAACGTATGAACCTGGCACTAAAATAGTTAATTTCCTAGATATTACGTTAGACCTTAACTCCAAGCTGCATTACCCATTTAGAAAAGAAGGCGAAATCACGAGATACGTAAACAAATTATCCAACCATCCACCAAATATAATTGAATCTTTAGCCAGAAATATTTCATTAAGAATTTCAAAATTATCTTCAAATAAGGATATATTTAACTCCCATTCTGAGCATTATAATACAGCGTTAACTAAGGCAGGATACAACCAAAAAATTACATTCATAGATAAGGGGAACTTACATATTCCTAATAAAGAAGTTATCATTAATCACATAAGCAGCAATATAGACCAGGCCCGAAATAGAAGTAGAAATAGATTCACGGTAACCGCAAATCTAGCGTACAAGCCCAATAATTCAAATAGAAGTAAAAACCAAAGCATAGGTAATTCGGATAAAATGGAATTAGATAAATCAAAAATGCACACAAATTATAGTAGTAAGTACAATGACTTTAATAAGATGAATAATAATAATAATTCTACGAACCCTGATTCTAATTCAAGGAAATTTAATAGAAATAAAAATAAAAAAATATAATATGGCTGAATATTCCTTTCAACTGGGCGATTCAATCGGATATACAGAGCAAATTCAAAGTAATTCTAGAAAAAAATTTCCCAATCTCTCATAGATATCATAGAATTATTTCTAAGAAAACAGTTAGAATTTCTTATTCAACCCTCCCAAATATGTCCACTTTAATAGCTAAGATTAATAATAACAACATTAAACTAGCCAGGAAAGATGAAAATAAAAATAATAATAACAACATGAATACCAATAACAATTATAACAATACTAACAACAATAAACGCAACAATAGTAACTATCAAAACACGGATGGAATCAGTAACCACAAAACGACTAATAATAATATTAGCAGTAATAAGAGTAGTAATAATACCGATACTAATAGAAGTAAAAATGTTAATAATAGAAGTAAGGCTAATAGAGAAAACGCGGAGAAGGAAAATATCAGTGATATCTATAGTAACAATATACAGTTTGATAACAATACTAACAATAATAGTAACATTACTAATAATGTAAATAATCATGGTAGGACTTTAGACCTAAAAGATGGAGCAATAGGATCAATAAATAATAACAATGCTTTAGATAACAGCACCAACTATAATAATAATAATAATAATAAGGATAATTATACTCATGATAATCATAATAATAAGAACATAAGACATCTACCCATGAATAATCCAACTTCTGAAGTTGTTCCTCCTGCGTGTAAGTATAGAATTAAGTCAAGATGCCCGGCACCCGGTCTTTGCGGGGAAAATAACGTAATCTATAAATGTACCATATCTACTGAGAATAACAAATTATTTACATTGGATGCACAATAAATTTTAATAAAAGGGTTAGAAATCACATCTCATCTTTTGGATTACGTCATAAAGCTGGTACCACCACACTTTCAAGTAAAATCTGGGAACTCAAAAATAATAACAAGAATTATAATCTTAATTGGGAAATAGTTAGGAGAGCAATACCGTATAAAAATAGCAGGGTTGGTTGCCAACTCTGCTCAATGGAGACCTATGAAATTCTAAGGCATAGAAAAAATAGAAACTTGTTAAATAACCATATTGAAGTAGGACAAGTTTGTGTCCACGCTAAATTGAAGACCCTAAAATATTTTAAGTGAATAACTGTATAGAATAATCGTAACAAGATAGGTAGATAAATATAACCGGGTCTTTAATAGTATAACATTTTTTTAAGTAGATATCTGCGATTTCTCACACTATACTTATCTTTTTCTTTGTAACTACACCTGATTTTAAACATTGGGAAATTAAAATAGTATTCGTACATTGCTTAATTGAAAGTTTATCTAATTCTTAATTCTTAAATCTTAATTTTTAGTGTTTATTTAATTCTTAAATCTTAATTTTAAATTTTAAATTTTTTAATTTTTAATTTTAGAACTTAATCTAGTTTAGGTAACACTACTTTAATAAATTATGTTACTAAAGCTTAACAATTCTATTACAGAATTAATTAAGTGAAGAAACTCCCTTGAAAGTAGTATGATAAACTTCAATAAAATAGACAATTCCATCACACCTTGTTAATTAAATTCTAGGTTTTGACCGGTAGTCCGTTAATGTATTGATACAATTTTTAAGACAGTAACATGAATAAATAAATAAATAAATAATTTAAATGACCTCTGGTTAAGGGTTGCACTTAGATCCTTTCTCTTATTGTATTTCCTTTTAACGATAGCTATTGACCCCTCTGCCCCTGACCTTGTTTATCTCTTTAAATTCTCTTTAGATTCATATCTGCTTTCATCCGTGTCAGGTTGATAGTAAATAGCTGTGTACTGGTCAAAAAAATAATTTTTTTTTTTCCTCATAGTTCCTGAATTCTTAAAGACTCTTAAAGATTCAAGCTAAGTTATCTACAAATTCTTCTGTATTTGGTCACTTTAAAACCCCCCCTCCCGCTAAGTTGTCGCAGTATACTCTATATAGGCGCCTTTTCTTTTCTCCCCATTCCACTTTTTCTTTTTTTCTTTTCCTTTTTTTCTTTTCCTTTTTCTTCTTTTTCTTTTTTTCTTTTTCTTTTTCTCTTTCTTTTTCTTTTCTATCCTTCTCCCCCGTTTCTCTTTCTTTTTTCTTTTTCTTTTTCGTTTTCTTTTTCTTTTTCTTTTTCTTTTCCTTATTTCTTCTTCTTCTCCTTTTTCTTTTTCTTTTTTTCTTTTTCTTTTTTCCTTGTCTCTTTCCCTTTTCTTTTATCTTATTTTATTTTCTTTGCCCCACAAATAAATTCCTTCAGCCTTTAGAAATCTCAACATAGCAGTTTTGCACGGAGAGCAATAACATGGCAAATTACCTTATCATATAGCATGAAACGATTGTGGATTAATAATGGTTAAATACATCGTCTGTGAGTATGAACTTCCTCATCTTACCACTGGAAATGTAAATCTTCACTATGGATTAATTCACCTTTTCTGTGAAGCTAATAAGTTTTTAAAAACCTGTGATAAGTCTGTGCATCCTCTTCCTCATATCTCTGGAAATTTAAATCTACACTATGGATTGATTCATCTTCTCTTCGAAACTAATAAGTTTTTAAAAATCTGTAATAAGACTGTGCATCATCATTAAGGAACTTTGGAAAACTGTTTACAACCTATATCTGCCTCTAATGGAACTATCTCCAATATTTCATGAGTATAACCTCACCCACTAAGATGTCTAGAGAACTCAAATGTATTTTAGCTGATGAGTACGGGACACTTTTATCTGCTGCAATTTTTGCAACTTGTAATAAAGCCTGTCTTTGTATGAAACAATTGTGCTAAAAACCAATCCATTCTTGTTGCTTCTTTCTCATTTATAATCACTCCACATTACTGTATGGATAACACCATATAGTTTTTCTGGTGCATCTAAGTTAAGTACCACATTCAAGTAAATTCATTGGAAGTTACTTGAATCTTAATTGCTTTGATTATATATATATATATATATATATACATACATACATACATACATACATGCATACATACATACATACCTACATACATACATGCATGCATGCATGCATACATACATACATACATACATACATACATACATACTACATACATACATACTACATACATACATACATACATACATACACATACATACATACATACATACATACATACATACATACCTACATACATACATACATACATACATCATACATACATACATACATACATACATACATACATACATACATACATACAACATACATACATACATACATACATACATACATACATACATACATACATACATACATACATATACGTATGTATGTCTCTAAGAAACGTTAGATAAAGTGAATATCTATATGTCTATATTAAGCACACAGCCTTGCTCTGAAAAGTTAGAAACCGGAGTTAAAATAGATTTATATCTCTCTAGTTAAAAAATGGACCTGTTTAATTTCGTTCTTTTATATTCTTATCGGAGACCACTCACCCATTCCTAGTCGGGAAACAGCTAATGGCTACATATAAGTCTCGTATCTTCTAGAAGAAAACAAACCAATTGATTTCTCTAATTTGCATGACATTAGCAACTTAGATCAATAGCTCTTCTACACACGCTTGAATCTCACATTTCTTATAGAACTTGTATTATATTTCTATTAACATTTGTGTATGAGTCCCAATGGTTATTGTGACGTGATTACAGTATTGGAGAAGCAAACTGTTTTTCTCACATTTCCGTTGGTTAAGGGCAATGAGAAAGAGAGCGACGAAACTGTTCCCGAGCATCGCTGACCTGTGGGTTTATGTCGAACACCTCCTGTCAAGTATTGGATAGATTAGATCGGCTGAGTCCATTGTGAAGATTGCCCCAGCACCTTCGTTTGGCTGACAGCCTTAGCGACAGAGGTCTTGTGATGGAGCAGATGGAAAGGGCTGAAGACAAATACTTACCTCTTTGGCAAGGGCCTCATAAACGTTTTCAAGCTTAAATTGAAAAGGAAGGCGAGGGTCGAGAGGGCCGTACTGCCACCCAGCCATTTTGTTGAAAGGTGGGTGAATGTGGCAAGAATAATCCGGGTAAACGGGCTTACTCTAAGCAACGGAAAGCAAGCACCTATAGACGATAAAGAGAGGGCACATCTCCCCGCAACCAGGACCTCCTTTGTTTTGTGGGGTTTCCACGAGCAGCTTTAGGAAGTCTCCCTCTTTTGGGTAATTTTTCATTGTGAAAACATGTTGTTTTCACTGTTTACACTCTCCATTTTATGTAACACCATATCGCATTGTCTTGCACCGTCCCCACTGCTTTTTTTGTTATGAACCCTCAATAAAGGAAACGTTATCATTGCTGCTGCTGTTGTCGTCGTCGTTGTTGTTGTTGTTGTTGTTGTGACGAGATGGCAGAATTGTTAGCATGCCGGGTGAAATGCTTAGCGGTATTTCGAGGTCTCGAAAATAATTACCAGTTGAGCATTAGTGTCGATGTAATTGGGTTAGCCCCAGCTCCGAAATTGCTGGCCTTATGCCAAAATTTGAAACCATTGTTATTATCGTTGTTGATTTATATGGGTCGTGTGTATAACTATATTTGCGTAAACTTACCTCTGCTGCAAAATTGCTCCTCGCAACACCCAAACTTGGTGCAGGTCGCCAAACATCATTGGAAGGAATATAACGCTCCACAGTCGACATTCGATTGTTACCATCAAAGCCACCCAGCGCATATATGGAATCTCGATAAGCAACGACACAGAAACCACTTCGAATACTTTCCATTGGCGCCACCATAGTCCATTGGTTTAAGTTAGGATTGTAATATTCAGCTGATCGAAGAATTTCTTGACCATCAAATCCACCACATATGTAGATATTGTCTAAAGCAAAAATAGAATAAAATAAGTAATTTTCTGTCGGCAGACATATAAATGATTAAACAGCACAGGCTCGGGATGTGTGCATTTTGACGACTGAGACCTATTTGCTCTGGAAATTGCTGGAAAGACTTCTGACTATTATGAATTATCTATAAATTTGTTAGTAGGATACACTGGATAGTATGTAGGCGAACAACTTTTATATTCTTAGAAAAGTTATTCTCAATCGACAAACTGGCAGATATCATATGACTGTGCTAAAAGAAAAATGCATGCCCCAGTTACGTTTTCAGTCACCTAACTTTTCTATGAACTATGAACTATGTCTCATTTACAATTAATTGAAAAAAGTTTAAAACTTTTAAGATCAAACTTTTTCAAACCCTTTGTGAAGGATTATAGATATGGTGAAAATAAATGTAGAATGCAGCACTACCCAGCACCTAAGCTAGATTTCATCAGCAGTAATGACTTTCTTACACACTTAAACGGTAGTTTATGCGTTATTTTGAAGAATTCATCATCATATTTCCATCCCTACAATTTTATCCAGAGAAAATCTTTCCACTCTTAAAAATCTGTGTGTGTGTGTGTGTACATGTGTGTGTGTGGATGTATGTACGTGCGTACTCACGTGTATATTTGTGTGTGTACGCGCCCGTGTGTGATTAATCGATTATCTAGTCAATAACACATTGAGTAATTCATTTTCTGTTTCCAATGCAACAGATTCTCTTAAAGTCACTCATCTGCTGTATTTACCTTATTACGGCCTCACCGATGAAGTACACACACAAACACACGCACGCGCACACATGCATATATTGTTTACCACAGATAATATATATGCATAAAACCGAAAATATTTGCGCTGACGATTAAGCCACACTTGAAGTCGTTTAAATTGAAATGGGACATCGTCTCCTGAGTCTACGCTTATCATCTAATCAATGCATCCTCTGCTTGGCTGTCTCTTGAGACCGTGCGACGGAGACTCGTGCTCGCATATCAAGTATGCTCATTCTTTGTTCAGGTGTTGCTTGAGCTCGCTTCTGATGCATTGCGAGGGTCATTCTACTCAGTCACTCTTATGAAATTACTGATACACACACATACTCACACACACAAACACACACACACACACACAAATATATATACAAATATACTCACTCAGTAGGAGAGACATATATATACAGAGAAAAAGTGAGAGAGAGTGCGGTAAATATATACAGAGGGGAGAGTTTACAATGTGAAAAGCGTAAAAAACAGAGAAAGAAAGAGAGAGAAACAGACATATAGGTAGGTACATAGACAAAAGCATGACTACCTTGCATTACATGTCATATCAATAGAGAGAGAAAGAGAGAGGAGCTTTGTGTATGAGAAATATACATCTACAGAGTGAGTGAGCGAGAGAGAGAGAGAGAGTAGTATATATAGAGAGAAAGTGACAGATAAACAAATAGACAGATAGGAAGAATATACTTTTTCATTTCTAATAACCAAAAATTTTCTTCTTATGAAACACATTTCGAAAACAAAATCTGCACTTCTCTAGGACGCACCTAGAAGAAGACTTTATAAAGAGATGAAAATGTGAGAGAGAATGAAATAATCTCGAACAACCAAAAGGAAAAATTGATACAAGCTCTTAAGCCTCAACAAACAAGAACATCAGATCTATAAACAAACTGATGCTAAATGAATTTATGATAACATTTGTAGAGCGACTACTTGGAATCTGACGTCTTGCCACAGGCATTGATGTTAAAATATCTTGAGAAAGACTAGAAGACAATATACAGGGCACGGGGAGTATTTGAGGACATTTACTAGTAAATAACTGTCTTTGAATTTCATCAAAACGTTTTATGTTTCATGGCAAATAAAATGAAAAGACATGCAGTCATTGTCGCCATATGTAAGGAATACAATGATTTAGAAAATACCAACTTACTAAATGCGGCACGATCCTTTTTACGCAAGTTCGAATGGAACTGGAAGTCTCTGGCGAGAATATTAGAACTGTATCAAAGAGCGAAAAATATTCTAAACATTCGGGCATTATAAAGACCCCGCAATTCAATCAAAGGATTCAAAACATTTTCAATCATGTTTCCTGAAAATTAATGAGGGCCATTGCCAAATAACTTCAGGCGTTGAAGTGAACTATGGGTGCATGAGGACATTCGATACAAGTGGTATGTATTGAGGAGAGGCCAGTTCATGTCTACAAGTTCATATCAAAGAAAAATCGTTTGATCCGTGCCAAAGGGTTACTTTATGAAGTAAAAAATCCAATGATTATGAAATGCTTTGATTCTCTAATAAGAAAAACTTCGACCAAGACCCAAAGTCTATCAGATGGTTACGTGCATGTCCTTCTGATGTCTTCAAGTGAATGCGCACGAAATTTCCAGTAACTATAATGGTTATAGGAATGGTGAGTAATGAAGGTCCTGTTATATCATCATGCTAGCTTTGATTTTTCCACAGTATTGTTTAGAAATAATACTAGTGGCAGTGACGAGATGCTGGAGACAGTTGTTTAGCTGTGGATGGCTGAAGTACGTTTAGAAGGTCATTTGTGTTTCATGAAGACTCAGTACCTTCTCACAAAGCCCATAATTTTAAAAATGGGTGCCAGGCAATCTCGACACTTATGTAACACCAAACCTGTGGGCTCCAAACGTACCAGTTTTAAATTCCATGGACTACTACGTCTGAAGAGTTGTAGAATTGGAGACTAATACCTCACGATACAGCAGCTTCAGTGAAGACCGCCATTGTCCAGGCAATGCATGAAATGAATAAGAGGTATTAAGTTCAGGCTCATCAATGATTCACATTGAAGTAGTTATCGAAGCTGAAGATGAATCCGAATAATAATTTTACAAAAAAAAGTTTATAGAGGAAGTGCATAATTTTTTATTAAAATACATTTGGCTTTTGTTAAATTTGAGTTCTTTTATCAAATTAACAAATATGTCCTCAAATATCTCTCATGTGCCTTTTGTGTGTAACATTTTTATTATTAAGTGATTTTAGAATGGAGAAGAACGAATAGGACAGACTCATAAATGTTAAATGATTTTAAAATGGACGAATTCATACATTAAATTAATGTATTGCAACTTTATTTCATAAAATTGAGGCAAAGTCAAATTTTCGTACTCAAAAGGAATACTTTCATTGACATCAGTCTTTTGGTGACTATATACTATTTTATTAGTTCTATCCATTGAGTATGTTGTATTTTATATAGAAACCAGCCAAATCTGACACTGCTCTGTTATTGATTCCCAAGCTTCAATTCGACGCATACATCAATTAGTATTCATTTTCAATAACATCTCGTTAATCACACATTTCTGTAAACTGAACGATAAATTCACTTTCGTTGTAAATTTTCCCGCTTACCTTTTAATGTTGCAGCGCTGGCATCACTTCGATGTCGATTCATTGGTTCTATAAGACTCCATTGGTTTTTAAACTTATTGTAGCGTTCCACACTCTTTTGACGTAAGTTCCCGTCGGAACCACCCATTGCGTAAATATGTCGACCAAGTACAGCAACACTGACATAACATCTACAAAGAAAAAGTTTCATTAGTTATATCAGTTCGTATAATGTTGATAAGTATCAAGGATAAACATGAACAGACACACTATCAAATTTGAAAGGAAAAAGGAGCTAAATACTGTATGGTGAGTGTTCACGCACTCGTATAGCAAGGAAGGACATGTGATTCGTACTTTGTCGTCAGTCGATCATCGATCTTTTAGTGATTAGCTGGTTATTAAATCACTTAGAAATTGGGAAAGTACAGTACACATGCCTTTTGCAATCGACCTCAGCGAAAACATGATGTGGAAGTGAGAGTGAAATAAGTGGCAAGTAAAGAGAATTCATTTTTTCTGAGGCGAGAAATTTGAAGTGAGAAGTAAACAGAAGTGACAAATAAAGGAGAGATGCTTTGGGTTGAAGTTAGTTTTAGAAGATTGATACCAGTTAATTCATAACTGTAATAGGGCGGGAAGAGGAGGAGGGTGTATACTTAGTGCGTCTGTGAGTTGTGGCTGTACATTATTTCTGCATTATTCATTGCCCGTCACTCAAATGAAGTTTTATTTATTTACATATTTATATATTTATTGTATGACTACTTTAAGATCTTCAAAATGAAACGTTTCATTTATATAATTTTTTTAACACGATTATATTTCTTTTCTTTGTTTCTTACGTACGAGATAAGTTTCTCCAGTATCTCTCAATTCAGTGCCACACTGTTATAATTACATTTTACTTCCTACCTTTCTAAAGCTTAGGTTGATTGATACCACTCTTTCGGTGTATTGGTTACTAGCAGTATCACCCGGTGTTGCTTGGGTTTGTTTCGACCCTTTAGAATTGGAATTTTTGAAAAGTAAAAATTTTGCATTATGCAACTTGTTATTCTCTTCAAGTGAACATTTTTTCAGTTGAAATACACCGAAAAATGGTGACACAGCTGTCAAAAATCGTAAATAATAGGGATTTTCATAGAAAAAAGCACCTTTTTGATGTAAATAATTTTTGGTGTTAACATTGTCCGATTTGAATTTTATCTTCTGCAGAATGAAGAGTAAGTCTTCTTCTATCATACTCTCAATTTTGGTCAACTTGCACAGCAAGGTCTCGAAGGAGATAGTGTTAGTTGAAGGCTACCAAACCTGCCGTACACAGACAACTTTAGCTTTATATATAGATTTGCTACACACTACTTTCCATCCTTAACAATGAAACTTGGTAGATCCAAAAGTTAAACACACAGACACACACACAGATACACACACAGACACACAAGTTGAGTTTTATATATATAGATTACTCAATGCGGATTTCAGGGGAGAGTTTCAGGGAGTCGCTGGCGATGTATCGTGATGATCAAAAATCCGGCCTGCTAAAATTTGGTTAAAGTGATTCAAACTGCAGACTCAACGCAAAATGGTCACATTTAATTCAAAGCGTTAAAAATGTTATGAAAACAATTGGTATGTGTTCACAAAGTCCAAACGATTAATACGAAAAAAACCTTCAGGCTACATCCCGAAAATTCATTTCTTTGCCGAATTTCTACAATGTTTACGGCGATTCGTTTTTATATCTTGATTTTTTATTTTTCATGCAATTTTCGCATGCTTGTATGGGTGGTGAACACAGTACACGTCAAACATCTTACTGAGTAAAGTTCACTATTCAATGGATGGGATAAGGCCTAAACAAACACATCGATTTTTGCACTTGCGAGATGAATTTCGGAACAGAAATAGCGCAGTTCAATTTTCATTCTCCTAAACTTTAAGTGACCCATTTTTTGTGGTTCTACGATTTGTTGGCTAGGAGGAGATGTGCCGGGAAGTTACACACACAGAGATACACACACAGACACACAAGTTGAGTTTTATATATATAGATATCATATATAGAGATCATATACAGAGATATGGAGGATTTGATACACAGCTAATATACAATATCAGAAACTTAATTCTGAGTTTATATTTGTTCTTGCTTGAAACCTCACCGTATTTGAATTTCTTTTTTCCTTTTATCCTAAGTCGGTAAAATAAGTTCTGGAATCTGGAGATGGAGTTATTAGTTTGGTCTGGAGGGTATTTCGCTGGTCTTCCAAGACCAGTGCAATCAATGTGTGTGTCATCTTCAACAGGAAAACACAGAGGAATAATTCCAGAACGTTGATTTCGCAGAAAGTAAAGGAATGGAAGAATTCGTAGACATAGGGCCCAGGGAGGCACACAGAGTGGGTCATGAAACAAACAAAGTCACTCTAGTAGCGGATAGCAGTAGAAAAGGCAAAAAGAAGAGTGTTGGTAATTAATTTCATTTTAATTTGCTGAATTTGATACTGTCTGTGATGTCAGTGTGTGTAGTATCAGTACTATTCCATATGTGGGAGCAATAATGTTTTCATCTCGGGTTTCACTGTGCGTAATATCACTAGCGTTCATTTCACTGAGGGTCTCTATGTATACAACAGAACAGTCCCAGATGTTAGAGCAATGCTCTATTATGGGTCACTCTTGAGCTTTGTTATTTATTTTATTATATTTCTGATTATGAGGTTGAAGTTTTTGAAAATTGATATTAGGGGAATTAGGGATTTAAAAAAAAAATAAAGTATCTAGAATTTTGGTTTTATTAAGATTTTGATATTATCTAGATATAAATCAGTAAAAAGAATAAATGATAAAGTGAGTTTTTTTTCTTCCTGTGATTTAGTACTTTGTTTTGTGGTAGATTTTTGGGGCTTTTTTTAGCGGTAAACTTATTAATATTTTTGTATTTTGAAATTTCGTTGATTCCTACGTTATTATTTATTTTAAGTTGGGGTTATCAACATGAGCAGTTAAAAGCTGGTATGTATATAATAATATATATAGTTAGTGCTCCTTACTTTTATTATTGTTATTATTGCAGTTGATTGTATTTCTGCTCAGAGAAGGACAGCAGTATTTTCATGTAAGAAATGTATATAATATCTCAGAATTTTAACCATGAAAATATCTTTTACTCTGTCTCAAAAAGAAAACATGGCGAATACTTGATTCCTGATCTGTATGACCATTAACTCTTTTGTAGCGTTGCATGTGTGAAATGCAGTTAAAATTCATTCAAATGCAATCTTCAGCTACAACTTTTCTTGCTGATATGCAAGCAAATTTTCTTCCAAGAGTTGGCCATTTAAATATCTTTTGAACAAATGGTGCTCAAGTTCCGTTTATCAATGTACAAAATGGAGTTTAAGTCTCAAGCAATGGGGCGCCTCTTGTAATATCCAGTACTGGAGAAACCCTGCTTCTCTGTAGATATTGATGGGAATAATTCTAACACATGATGATGTAATATTTAAGCAGTAATTACATCGATAAATCTATATTAGTAATATTTGTTATAATTCTATGGATAAGAATAATTGTAGAGATATTATTTGAAAATATTTGTAACATGTTTAAGATACTTGAAATATATGAACTCATTGTATCATGATGGTATTTATCAATTGTATTATAAAGCTTACCTCTTGTAGTACATTGGTGCTATCTCTGACCAAATTTGTAAGACAGGGTCAAAGCAGCGAACACTGTTGAAGTAGTCGATTCCATCAAAACCACCAATAATATAGATAAGACCGTCGAGTATGCATGTTCCATGATAAGCACGATAATCTGAAATTCCAGATGTAATACATACGTACACACACACATGATATATAATATGATATGATATAATATATATATATATATATATATATATATATATATACATATACATACACATGTATGTATATATGTATGTAGGTAGACAAGCAGGCAGGCAGGCATGTATTATGCATGTATATATGTATATATATATATATGTGTGTGTGTGTGTGTGTGTGTGTGTGTGTGTATGTTTGTGTTTGTCACAGTGTAATGATAAAACTTGGCTACCAGTAACATATGTTTAAGTTTTATCCAACCAAAATATATAAAAAAATTGTAGGTGTTTTCTCCATTAAGGGAAACAAATAAAACGTGGTAGTTGGGGTTTGATGACAAGGTTAATATATAGTAAGCGTCCGGTTGTATATCAATGAAGTAATAAACCTATGGTTGAGCCTGGTGACCTTATATATTATAACAGAGTAGTAGGAGACAGCGAATGTTATAAACATCACGTGAAATCAGGACAGTGAGTGAGGAATAATACTGGAACAGTAATTCTGCAACGCAAAATAGTTAAGGCATTATCCCAGTGGAACTCCTTGTAAACAACCGGAAAACTATATATTCAGCTGACGTTACAATTTATCAAACTTATTTGCTTAGTGGTATTTATATATACATAAATACATACATATATACATACACACATACTCACACACACATATGCATATATATACACATACATACATATGTGTGTATATATATATGTGTGTGTGTATGTAAGTATGTATGTATTATTATCATTATAACTACTTATTCAGTATTTAAGTTATCAGCACAACAACCTTTCAATTTCCATGCGTAAATGGAAAGAGCTGTAGTATATTATTTTCATTTCGGAAAGAGCATGATTCAAGCAGCAATTCTTGACAATATAGTGCTTAGTCATAATCATCTCAGTAGAAGTCAGTCGTGCTAACTCTATATATGAAAATTTTTGATAATAACTGTCACAAGTGCAAAATTCTTATTTTCTTTTCACGACAAATACATATTTCAATTTCTGCTCTCGTTAGTTAAAATCTAAAAGCTACGCAAAATTATGTGTATTACAAAATTTTCAGAATCTGTGCACGATAGGAAAGTGTTTATTAAAAAAAGAAGTGCTAAAATGTATCTCTCTATAGACTTGATACTCAAAGAAAATAAAAGCGGGCGAGTTTTAAGCCAAATCATAAATATTTTCTTTACTTGTTGGAAAATTGTGGTTGTCTAAGTATGAAATGTATGTTGTCTTTGAGACTAATATTTTCTAATGCGTTATCATAATTTACCAATATAATAAGCAAAATCCCCGATCGTATAAAATACATTAGAATTTGGCCGTGATAATATCCAACGCCCAGGTGCCCTTCCAAGAATACTCCTTTTTGGCGAATACTGACTCCTGATCAGTATGCTCTCATATTTCTTTAGAGAAATATCATTAGGTATTATCATTACGTTCTCCTTGACATGAATTTAATTTATTGTTTAATAGAAGGAATACCTAACAGGTTGCTTGGATTTTGACAGTAAAGTTAAACTAAAGTCGTAGTCTCAATTTTAAATATTGTATTATAATAAATATTTACTCCACAAAAGATATCTAGTACATGATTTAAGTATTATAATATATTCTCTGCATGACTCTTTATTCTGTTCGTAATGACACTATGAAAGATCATATTATTATTATTATTATTATTATTATTATTATTGAGTGATAGAGCAGTGCATGCCAACAAAGTGACACTGGGTAAAATATACGAAGTCCAGTATACCCATCATGACTACCCGTCTGATAAGGGCACACCAGGCACATGCATCACAACCATATGTGCACGACATGGTGATCTCATATCACGATAAACAGCACATGACCTTCCAGGTGGGGCCCAGTTAGAATTTTCTTCTGGTCGAGTAACCCGAATAAGGGTTGCTTAGGTTAAACAACTGACAAGCAAATCTGTGGTATTGAGCAGAATATTTGCTTTAGCCCATCTTTTATACCAAGACAAAACAATGTACATGATAACACTTCCAGTCAGTTAAGATCAGAAGCCATGAGAGCCACTGTCTGGTATTGGATCAGGGCAATGCCACTGGTATTATTATTATTATTATTATTATTATTATTATTATTATTATTATATTATTATTATTATTATTATTATTATTATTATTATTACTATTATTATTACGATTATTACTATTATTATTACTATTATTATTATTATTATTATTATTATTATTATTATTATTATTATTATTATTATTATTATTAC
>NC_043008.1:77948898-77978898 GCF_006345805.1 Octopus sinensis
GCATGTATGTATATAAACATGCATATATATGTCTACATCTATATACATATGTATATATGTCTATATATGTATAAATGAATATTTATATATATATATATATATATATATATATATATATGTATGTATGTATGTATGTATACATATATACATACATACATGCGTATATATATATATATATATATATATATGTATATATATATATATATATATATATATATATATATATATATATATATATATATATATATATATATATATATATATATATATATACAGCATTATGACTGGGTGTTGAGGCAGTTACTCAACAAGTCAAATGTGGACGTAATCTACCTTGATTTTGCAAAAGCTTTCGACAAGGTGGATCATGGTATGATATGCCACAAACTACGTGACCTCGGCATAGCTGGAAAACTTGGAGTGTGGTTGCATGACTTCCTGAAAGATAGGAGTCAGGCAGTAGTGGTTAATGGAGCCACCTCTATGAACACACAAATAGTGAGCGGTGTTCCACAGGGCACTGTCTTGGGACCACTGCTTTTTATAGTCGCCCTCTCAGATATGCCTCAAATGCCCGGATAGCCACTCTGGCCAGCTATGCAGACGATACGAAAGTCTCGCAGAAAATACAGAACCCCAGCGATGTTGCACACCTGCAGCAGGAGTTGGACTCAATCTACAGATGGGCTGAGGATAATAATATGCAGTTTAATGCTGAAAAGTTCCAGGCCCTGCGCTACTAGCATCCAAAACTGAATATTAAACTTACAGGATACACCGGTCCACAGGGAATTTCAATCCCAGAGCCTAAGTCTGTGAGGGACCTGGGTATCGACATGAGTAATGATACCTCTTTCCAAGTGCACATTACCAGGATGGCGACAAAGTGCAGACAACTGGCTGGGTGGATCCTAAGAACATTCAGATCCAGCGATAAGGAAACCATGATGGTCCTCTGGCGGACATTCGTCCTTAGCCGCCTGGATTACTGCTCACAGCTATGGTCACCCACCAGTGTAAAATTAACAGCAGACCTTGAAGTAATCCAGAGAAGATTCACAAAGAAGATCGTCTCTTTGCCACAGCTCAGCTACTAGGAAAGGTTGAAACAGCTGAGACTCTACTCCCTGGAGAGAAGACGGGAGAGGTATGCAGTAATATATGTCTGGAAGATCCTGGAAGGAATTGTGCCAAATTTTGGCATTGTAAGCTACACCAATGCTAGAACGGGACGACACTGCATAGTGCCAAAGATTCCAGCAATGCCATCACGCTTCAGGACCAGCTTCTGCAACAGCCTGGGTTTCAAGGGCCCACAGCTTTTTAATATTCTCCCAAAGAGTCTGAGGAACTTGCACAAAGTAGATGTAGCGGTTTTTAAATCAAAGCTGAACCTCTTCCTGTCAAGAGTCGCAGATGAACCTACCTCACGGCAAGAGGTGCAAATGAGAGTAGCTGTATCAAACTCCATTCTTCACCAAGTGCCACATATTAGACGAGGCTCGTCGCAATAACAGTGTAGCACAATACGGCGGTGCATCAGCATGGCCGCAGCTCTGAGCTGAAACTAGAAAAAAAAATATATGTATATATATTTATTATATATATAACATATATAATAATAATTATTTCAGGAAGTATTATTCCTAACTTAATTTCTTTGTTGTTTGTTTTTTGTTTTGTTTTTTGTTTCAGCTCAGAGTTGCGGCCATGCTGATGCACCGCCGTTTTGCCCTACACTGTTATTACTAAGGGCCTCCTCTAATATGTGGCACTTGGTGAAGAATGGAGTTTGATATAGCTACCCTCATTTGCACCTCTTGCCGTGAGGTAGGTTCATCTGGGACTCTCGACAGGAAGAGGTCCAGCTTTGATTTAAAAACCGCTGCATCTACTTTGTGCAAGTATATATATATAAAATATATATATATATACATTATATATTGACTACATTCATCTATATATATGTGTGTGTATATACTTACATACATATATAGACATACACACATACATATACATATATAGATAGATTCATATATATATATATATATATATATATATACATGCATACACGATAGTTTCCTTATGTCTGGTTCTGAATGTTCTTAGGATCCACCCAGCCAGTCGTTTGCACTTTGTCGCCATCCTGGTAATGTGCACATGGAAAGAGGTATCATCACTCATGTTGATACCCAGGTCCCTCACAGACTTAGGCTCTTGGATTGAAATTCCCTGTGGACCGGTGAACCTTGTAAGTTTAATATTCAGTTTTGGATGCTGGTAGCGCATGGCCTGGAATTTTTCAGCATTAAACTGCATATTATTATCCTCAGCCCATCTGTAGATTACGTCCAACTCCTGCTGCAGGTGTGCAACATCGCTGGGGTTCTGTATTTTCTGCGAGACTTTCATATCGTCTGCATAGCTGGCCAGAGTGGCTATCCGGGCATTTGAGGCATATCTGAGAGGGCGACTATAAAAAGCAGTGGTCCCAAGACAGTGCCCTGTGGAACACCGCTCACTATTTGTGTGTTCATAGAGGTGGCTCCATTAACCACTACTGCCTGACTCCTATCTTTCAGGAAGTCATGTAACCACAACCCACGTTTTCCAGCTATGCCGAGGTCACGAAGTTTGTGACATATCATACCATGAACCATCTTGTCGAAAGCTTTTGCAAAATCAAGGTAGATTACGTCCACATTTGATTTGTTGAGTAACTGCCTCAACACCCAGTCATAATGTTGTAAGAGCTGGGTCAGGCAGCTCCTACCTGGTCGAAAACCATGCTGGGTATCACTCAGCAAGTTATTTTCCTCAAGGAATGCGATTAGTTTCTTTCTGACTTTGCTCCATGACTTTGGTGATGTGTGAAGTCAGAGAGATAGGCCTATAGTTTTTGGCATCTGCTCTACTTCCCCCTTTATGTATTGGGCATATTATTCCCTCCTTCAGCTTGTTTGGCAGTTTGCCATTTGTAAGAAAGCTCTGGAAGAGAATCTTGAGGGGTTTTGCCAGGGTATGCTTGCACGCTTTGAGGAGGATTGCTGGGAAACCATCAGGACCAGCAGTTGAGTTTGCGTCCACTTCACCTGTAGCTAGTAGTACATCTTCTTTGCTAATGTCAATGTATTCTATTGTAACTGCATCGCTGGTTATAGGTGAGGCGGCAAAGAAGTTGACTGGTTCGTTCACTTGTCTGTGTTCCAACGGGGTGGTAAAGACACTTTTGAACTGGTCATTCAATATCTCACTGATCTTAGTTGGAATGTCTGTGAGGGAGCCATCCTTTTAGAGGAGGGGTCCTATCTTGTAGTGTACTGAGACTGTTTCTTTTGCGTAATGAAAGGTTTGATTTAATGTTTTTTATAACCCAGGCTTCTTTGTCTGCTTTCTCTCTCACATAGGATTGTTGCAGCCTTTTTTTCGATTTCCATCAGTGTTGTTTTTAGGCGGGATTTTTCGCTACTTTTGGGATGTTGGTTGAGTCGATTTGCAACCTTCATCCGTCGACTCATGAGGATCTTCCTGTCTCTTGGAATCTTGCTCCTATTTGTTTTGGCCTTGTGCTCTGGGACAAATTTCTGGCATACAGCTTGCACAGAAGACATGAAACATTCTAGTTTCATGTCAATGTCTGGTGTGGAGAGACATTTCGGCCAGTCCTCTCTGAGGATCTCTTTTTAGATCGATTTCCAATCTGCTTTGTGGAAGTTCAGAATGGAGAGATTTCGCGTGCTTCCTTTAGGCTGTATGTCTCTGGTTACTTTCAGTCCAAACATAGACAGCTCTATTATGTTGTGATCCGAGACTAATGTCGGTGTCACTTTCACATCATGAATGATGTCCATATTGTTCATGAAGTAGATATTCAGAATGTTATTCGCCCTAGTTGGTTGGTTGGTTTGAGTACAACTTGCTCAATTGTTCATTTTGAATTGATAAAAGGTGGTTATTTTTCTAATTTATATATATATATATATATATATATATATATATATATGGCAAACAAGAAAATGGTGACGATGCACAAACGACATACGTAAGCCGGTAGACATTCTAGTATTATTCCAAAATATTTGAAAGTGTTAGAAGAATACATACACATGTAATAACTATGTGCTACATACACATGTACTAATATTACAGAAAAGAGCAAAACAGAAAAAGATCAGATTGGTAGTAGGTTCTAGTTTATTATGACCGTTTCTGCCAAGAGGCAACGAAATCCTCCATGCCATCTCAATCTCCTCAGTGCTCTGCAGGGGTGGGCAGACAAAGTTTGGTTGATGAATGTGCCTCAAGGCTTCTTCAGAGTGTCTAAGCGGTTGGGAGGGTTAATACATATAAGAATCAGTTAACAATAAGTACAGTTTGTTTGTCTTTTTGAAAGGGCAGAAAAAGAATAGGAGCAAACATAAGGATGTTAGTGAAGCACAACTTATTAAAATTATTTGGATGCAGGAAGGGGAATAAGCTACACACTTCCCATGAGGGTAATCCAAGAACCATGTTATTTCGTTCAATTGTTGATAGGTGAATATAATCGTTCTCAGGGGGGGTAGGTTCAGTAAGGGTGAATTTAGGTAGTAGTTCGCATTATGTTTACATAGAAAATCACATTATGTTTACATAGAAATACAGTGGTGGATTTGAAGGTATGGTCCGCGTTACGGAGGTGAACGTTTATATGTAAAGTGAAAGCTAGTAGGTACAACGTTGCGGATAGTATGGCATAAGCAGCCTATGATGGTGAACCCATTTCAATTACTAAGCGTTAGTATGTATGATAAACTAGTACCGCGTGTATTTTCAAAAGGTTCATAAGAGAGGGACCTTAGCCCCAGAGTATAAGCTAGGTTTATGTAGAGTATTCCTAATAGCAGTATGGAGTACTCCAGCAAGTATACATACAAGTATATCTACAGACACACAAATGCACCTATATTAATACTAATCAGATATACATTCACACTCATATCCGCATGTGTACACCATTATATACATGCAAATCCATACTGGCCCTTACTCACACACTTGTCTCCACACAAGTGCACACAAGTATATATCCATTTCCACAACTATGGATACATATGTGTGTAAACATCAAAAGCCTGTGGTTTCTTACACAGCCTCTCATATATACCCATATATATATGTACATATGTGCATACATACACATGCCCATATCTATACCTATATAAGCCTGTATATACAACCGCACACACAAACATATGTGTATATATGTGTATATATATATACACATATATACACATCCACATATATATGTACATATACATGTACACAAAAATAGACTCACACATAATTATATATACGTACATATATATGTATATATATATATATATATATATATATATATATATATATACATATACACACACATATACACATACATACTTATACATGTATATATACACTCAAACAGCGCACACTCATACATACAGGCACAATAAACATACTCACCTATATACACAAAGACCTATACCTACACATACACACACTGAAATAGGGTTACAATCGCATGTACTTATATGTGCACACACATACATGTATACATACATACATACATTTGCACACGCAGCATACATGCATATATTCGTACATACATACACTCAAAAGTATATTCTGGCACCTACATAGAAAAAGCTTAATTGCAAACTAGTTAAGGTGGGAAGAACCATGGCATACAGCGCAATGGGGGGATGGATGTTGCATACATTATATGGTGACCATGTGCAGGAAAGTGTTAATAATACGAATATTGTTATTATGATACTAGTGGCGCTAGTGCTAGTGGGAATTAGATTATTATTACTAATGGTATTTTGAAAAGGTTTGCTCGGTCTTGTGAAAGCAGGAAACATTTCTCTCCTTAAGAGAATTTACAAGCGGAAGGTTGGCTTTAATCATGAAAATTTCATTTACACATAACATACATATATTATATATGTAAAGTATATAACGCAGTTATCGTTGGCAGCAAATAAAAACTTTATTTGCCGACTTTCTTCAAAATTACTGAAAATCATATTAAGAAAATATAGGGTAGAAGAGAACATTTCTACAAGTGGCCTAGCATGCATAAAATAGTCAAATAGACAACATATTTTTCAAATAAAATTAGTGTACATCTATACACAAAAGAGATTACCTCTTTTATTCTTTTACTTGCTTCAAGCAATGTTTTCAATGAATGATCACGTTCTTCTCTGGATATCTGCACTACTCACATTATGATGGCTATAATCGCAGCTTTCTTTTTTCAATTCTTTATTTCTTTTTCGCCAGTCCTTTATTTCATCGTTTACTTAATTTATACCCTTCACATTTTCCCTATTTGTCTCCGATGATGGCATATCCCATATTTTAGGATACCCCAGAAACAGCTGTAAGACTTAAAATTTTTCTAATAGTATTAAGATATATCATGAAATGTTTGTCTTGTCTTACCCTTTGTTGTCCTCTTTATACATACATGCATATATATATATATATATATAATTGACAGAATGAGATTTTAAAAAACCAGGGCAGTAAATAGATTTCATAACATTTATCAAGAAAAGGTCTTACAGCTGTTTCCGGGATATTTTATATATCCCGTCATCAGAAACGTTGCTAGAAAATGTTTGAGTATTGAAGAAGTGAGTTACATTAGGATATTGTATTTGCAGTTCCATTATTCAAGTAGAATCGTGTATATAAGTGGTGAAAAAACTTTTTGGTACAGAAATTTTCTTGTACCTGGTGTGTGAGTTCCCAATGCTGGTTATATTTGTCGTTCCAAGCATAGAGTCTTGTAAAAGTGTTGGCCGATTGAAGTTTTTTTGTGTGAATTAAATTGTGTTGGTAGTGTTAATGGATAGATAGAGGGAGGAGAGATATATTTGATTAGAAAGAAGAGATAGGTCAAATCGAAAACAGGAAGAGAGAATGGGAGGAAAAAGAGAAGAAACAAAAGGGAGGGAGACAAAAATGAAATGAAGAGAGAGGGTGTGTTAGTGGCCAGAAGAAAGTGATAGGAGGAAGAGAGAGGTGAGTATATGTATGTGTATAAATGTGTCTATACATATATGAGCATGCATACGGGTACATGTGTGTATGCATGAGTAAGTGTATAGATATTTTATATAAGTATGGATTTGTATGTGGGGATATGTAAATATATATATGTACACATACGGGCCTGCGTGTGTATGTGAGTGTGTGCGGCCGTGTGTATATATACACATACACATGAGTATACACGTGTGTGTGTTTGTATGCATGCTTTTTTGTATGAAAAAAAATTTATATATATACAAAAATGGATACGAACGAGTGTGCATGTGTGTGAATGCGCGAGAACATACCCGAGTTGTATGCGTGTGTATGTCTTGAAGTACGTATATATATATATATATATATATATATATATATATATATATATATATATATATATATATATATATACATATATATATATATAATTAAGGGCTCCTAAATAAGGATGCCAAGTGCTAGGGGCACAAAAAAAGGATAGATTTATCGAGAGTGAAAATCAAAAACATTTACCATTAACGATACATGTCGGACTGATCAGTTTCTACCTCTTTCTAGCAAAACAAACAGAATATGTTTGCTAAGGTCGGTTTCATCAGCGAGACACCTAAGTTAAATCGAGACGTGCAGCGCGTTAGACCACGTGTTGATCTAAACAACTCGCAGATATTAACTTTTCAAATCTCTGCGCAGACGCAAAATCACCCGGTGATATAGGGCATGCCGGGAAAGAAATTTTACGAATAAATCCATCAAGTAAAATGTAATATAAACAAAGGGTAATAATATGGATTACTATCAGTGGCCCAGCACAAAAGACGAATTAGTCATTAGACAAAATATTATTCATACAGAAAAATATTATTCATATAGAAATATAATTAAGGGCTCCTAAATAAGGATGCCAAGTGCTAGGGGCACAAAAAAAGGATAGATTTTCACTCTCGATAAATCTATCCTTTTTTTGTGCCCCTAGCACTTGGCATCCTTATTTAGGAGCCCTTAATTATATTTCTATATGAATAATATTTTTCTGTATGAATAATATTTTGTCTAATGACTAATTCGTCTTTTGTGCTGGGCCACTGGTAGTAATCCATATTATTACCCTTTGTTTATATTATATATATATATATATATATATATATATAGTTGTAAGATACTGCACGATTGGAAATATATATGAAAGAAGGTTTGAAAATGCAATTTTAAAGATGTTTATTCATTTGACGGTTTCACTTTTTTAAAAAAAGATTATCAAAAGTAAAATGTAAAGCTTTGTATAAGCTTTGTTATGTTAAGTACTGGTTGTTACAAAAGTATTAAAATACATATATACATTCTTTGATAATAATAAGAAAATGTTCAAAACAGTTTACAAGGAAATATCTGAGAAAATATTAAACAAAAAGTCCGATAAAAATATTAGGAATTCAATAAAAATCATGTTTGTTTGGAACTATCTATATACTTACACAGAAAAGTATTAGAAGTTCAATAAAAATCATGTTTGGTAGTATTTATATACACAGAAGGGGATATACTTAGAAGTTTACAAAGAATTTGAGTTGAACTGACCTGTTTTAGCATTTTTTTTATTATTTGGTGCAAAGCTCAGGGTTGTGTATTATTTTAAGGGACAGTGAGGGAGGTTGGTTGGGGTGAGGGAAGGAAGAGCAATGTGGAATTGAAAGGATTTTTGTGTCTGGGTTAGTCTGTCATGGTTCAGTGGTTTTGGGGACTGGTCTTAGAGGTCAGAATTGTGTGAGTGTGTGTGTCACTGTGTACGTCTCTATGTGTGTATATATACATGTGTTTGTGTTTGTGTGTGTGAGCCGTTTTTGATTAGTTCCAGAGATTATTGTGGTGTGTGTAAATGTGTCTGTGTGTGTTTTATATTTGGTAGTATGGTGTGTGTGTGATTAATATTTGTTAGGGTGTTGTGTGTGCGCATGTGTGTGGATGTGTTTGTTCGCGAGTGTGAATGTGTGCACCTGTGGGTGCATGTGTATGCTTGTGTGTTTTTTGTGTTGGTGGGGATGTTAGTGTGTGTACGTGAGTGTATGTGCACATGAGTGTGTGTGTGTCTCTGTCTGAGTATGTTTGTGTGTTTTTTGTCTTGGTGGGGATGTTATGTGTGTGTGTGCGTGAGTGTGTGTGTTGTGTCCGTCTGAGTATGTTTGTGTTTTAATTGTCCTTGTGGTGTGTGTGTATGTGAGCAACCGTATGTGTGTGTGAGAGTGCATATGTATGTGTGTGGGGGCTTGTGTAGGTGTGTATGTGTGTGTAAGTGTGTTGTATTTATCAGAGGTTCTGTATGTGTCCGTGTGTGTTGGGTTTATCTGGGTGGTGTGTAATATTTCTAGGAAGCGTGTAGTGTAGGTCACCTTGTCTTCTGTCCTGCTGCATATGCACTGGATGCGTTCAAGTTCATATCTGGCGTATCCTAACTTGTCACCGAGTGGAAGCGCTGAACTGTAGTGGACAAATATACCACTACTGGTTGCTTTTCTGTAGAACTCGGTATGAATCTCTCCTTCTGTTATTTTCAGTTGGAAGTCAAGTAGTGATAGTGATCCAGTGTTGTCGGGATGTTCTATAGTGAACTTTATGTTCGTGTTCATGCTGCTGAACGTCGGGAATATTCTGTCAGCCTCTTCACGGGAGGATGTGAGTATAAGGATGTCATCTATATACCTGATGAAGAAGGCGCATGAGCGGCAGATGTTCAGTGCTCGACGTTTCAGGTGATTCATATAGGTGATGGCTAGATACTATGGATCCCATGAGGAGACCTGTTGTCTGTTTCTATATGTGGTCCTGGAAAGAGAAGTATGTGTTGTCCACGATGATGGATAAAAGTTGATGTATATCAACTGTAGTAAGTCCGAAGCAGTGGATGTCGGACGCAATTATTCAGTCAATCAATAGGTCGACCGCCAAATGTGCTGGCACTGTTGTGTACATAGAGACAACGTCAAGACTAAAGACATATCTGTTTTGTCTGAGTTGATCTGGGGGGTAGTTGGCGCAGTCTTTTGATGACTTCATCGGAGTTCTTGACGTGTCCTTGGAAGGTGGAGAGTATGGGTTTCCGGAAATGAGAAAGTAGCCAGGGTATTTTATAAAGGGGTCCTTCTACGCTGGAGACGATGGGTCTAATCTGGATCGTGTTGTTCTCCTTGTGTGTTTTAATGAGATGATAGAATCTGGGCAATATACTGAGTATCATTCTTCAGTCGGAGAAGCGCACAGCTAACAACTTCTTAACCACCAACAACGAAGTCCCACCCCTATATGGCCTTCGCAAAGATCATAAGAGCCACATGGATCATATACTTGGGCCACCCACCCGACCCGTTTGTGGTGCCAACAGTGCAAACAACCACAAAATATCATATTTTCTCTCACAATTCCTACGACCATTAATAGAGCAATCTGCGGATGTATGTGACAGTACTGAAGACCTCCTTAGCAGGATCCGCGAATGCAACAACACATGTGACCTCAGGAACCACGTCGTAGGTAGCATGGATGTGGTATCCCTATACCCCTCAAACGATGTAGACTTTGCTGTCGATAAATGTATAAAAATAGTTAGTGAGAGTGGTATGATATTTAAGAATGTGGATGTATGTGAACTAGGGCTCTTCCTGGCCCTGACGTGTACCAATGAATACCTATCGCGCAATAACCTTCTATATGCTTGTTCCACCCGTAACAAACGAGGTAGACCACTTACCATTGCCTCAGCATACAGGAAGACTCACTGTGAGCGCTGGCAGGGATGGACGAAGCCCGCCTACCCACCTTCAAGTGCACACGACATTAGAACCATCATCGCACATGCTATCGGTGTCAGCCTGAGAATTACGCTTAAAACACATATTTTTAAGTTTGACAACAAACTGTATAGGCAGACGAAAGGCAGAGCTATTGGGTAGGGATCGCCGGTGACGTTGCAAACCCCTTCAAGGTATGGTGGGACGAACAATTTAAACAGTGCCTAGCAAACCGTAACATCCACTTGGCTATGTACTCTCGTTACGTCGACGACATTAACCTTGTTATGAAATGTTATAATACAGACACAGTTATGGGCCCTCTACCAAGTGAAGAACAGGTGATGACATCTATACAACACATAGCTGACTCTGTCCAAAACAGTATAAAAGTTACCGTAGACTACCCCTCTAAACACCCCAGTAAACGATTACCTGTCCTAGATACTGAGCTATGGATAGAAGATGCTATGGTTAATGGAACCATTAAACCCTGTATACTCCACTCACACTATCAGAAACCGATGGCTAATCCACCCACTAGTCATCCGTAGTGACTCAGCTATGTCGAATACTGCCAAACTCAACATCCTAGTGGCAGACTTAATTAGAGTAATGAGGAATGTATCACCACTATGCCAACCACAAGAACGACAACAACACATCCAGCACTACATATTCCGAATGCAACGCTCCGAATACACACAAGACGATAGAGTCAGAGTGTACAAGAGAGCGAAAGCAAGATTCGAACGCATTCTAAGGGACGACGAAAACGGTATATGCCCCCTATACCGCAACAAGTTCTGGAATAGGTTAGAGAGGGACACCAACAAAAGGATGATAAACGATACTTGGTATGATAACAGGAAATTTCACGGAGTAATGTTCGTTGACGCCACACCTAAGAACGAGCTAAGTAAGGCATTCAAGAAAATCCTGCGCACTACTGGCCTTAAAATCAAAGTTGTAGAAAAGACAGGTAGGACTATCAAATCGGCATTATGCAGAACATATCCATTTGATAGAATCACCTGTCAAAGTAATTGTGCAGTATGTTCGACAAATCCACATGTAAATTGCAAAACCAAGGGCACTGTATACCAGATTAAGTGCCAGGAGGGAGCTTGCGCGACTAACCCAGAGTCATACATAGGTGAGACTTCTAGGAGTATCAATGATAGGTTCAAAGAACACCTGGACAACTACATTGAAAGGAAGCCAAACTCCATCTTCTACCAACATGCTGTAGACTGCCACAAGAGATCCTTAGGGAAACTTAAGTTGAACATCCTATCAACACATCCCACCGATGCAATGTTGAGACAGGTCACAAAAGCTGTTTGTATACAAGAATACAAACCTACTCTCAACCGAAAATCCAAATGGAGTAACATCCAGATCCCATTCAGGAGGACCATTGTATAACCACCCCTCTCTCTCTCTCTCTCTCTCTCGTTTACATGATGAGAGGAACAAACACACACCCACACATATATATATGTGTGTGCGTCTATACAAACATATATGTGTATATATATATACAACCTTCAACAAAGTAACAGTCATGTACATAACTTGGACGGACACATACCAGTACACGGACATACGTTCCCATGCACATACACATGTACACACACACACACAGACGCGTCTGCCCATTCTCCTAGATACTCACATACATATGTAGCACATGAGTACAAACATACATAAATACCTACGTATGGGCATACACACGTACATACGCACGTACATGTACGCACACACATACATAGGCACATGCATACGTGCGCGTATACATACGCACAGGCGTACGTACGTGCATACACACATACATACGTACATACATACATACATACATACATACATGCACACATACATACGTATATATATTTAACCTGAACTAACTAGATGTAAGGGAGGAAAAAAATACAAAAAAAAACAAGCAATAGTAAAACAAAAGTTTTGTGATATAGAGATAAATGTCTGATAATAGGTTTTAGAGTTTTATTTTGGGGTTGAGGGTCGTAAATCACTTCCTAGTTTCGGCGGGGAAGGTTGAAATTTGATATTATTGTGATGAGTGGTCAGTCTACATCTATCCATCACTACAGGTTTATAGCTTTAAGTTTATAGTGTGTGTGTGTGCGTGCATATACACACACATACTTACATATATACATACATACATACATACACACAGGTGTATGTACGTACATACGTACATACATGCATAGATGCGCGTATACATACACACATACATACGTACATATATATGACGAACTAACTGTTACTTTTTCAGATGCAGTACGGATATTTGTCAGTGAACAGGTCGCGGATTTTAGCGACGAAAATATTTTGACAAATTAAACTTAAATGTTGAAGTGAACCGAACGGCATTTGTGTGTTTCTTAAATGGCTTACAAACACCTTCCACGCTGCAATCGTTTTCGTTCCAGCACACGATCTCAATTCAAATCACTTGCTATGTAAGTACATCACCGTAATATATATATATATATTATATATATATATATATATATATATATATATATATATATATATATATATATATAATATATATATATATACATATATATATATATATACATATATATATATACATATATAATTAATTAATAAGGGTGAGAGAATTAGATACTAATTTAATAGTATATCTATTCAACACCAAGTGGCCTAGTGCTCCGAGAACCTGGATTATTATAATATTTTATAATATATTATAATATTTTTACAAAATAAATATAAGAGAGTGGTCACTATATGGCTCACTTTTGGATTAACTGGTGCTAGAGTGAGCCATATAGTGACCACTCTCTTATATTTATTTTATATACATATATATATATATACATATATATATATATATATATATATATATAATATATATATTATATATATATATATATATATATATATATATATATATATATATATATATATATATATATATATATACATAAATATTTATATCGAAACATATATAAATATACATCTAAATATATATATATTTCTATATATATATGTATATATATAATATATAAATATATATAAATACATGTATACATATATATTTATACAATTTTACAATTTTTCCTTGCTATATATATATATATATATATATATATATATATATATATATATATATATATATATATATATATATACTTTGATACTGTGATACTTTGATAGGTTTCGGCCATTATTGGCCCAGGCCATGTCTAACTTAATAGCACCACCTGGTGAAGTCTTTCAAGTCAGAATTTGGGCACTATGGCCCACTCAAGTAGAGAGTTATTGTTTACAGAGACATATCCGGGTGTAGGGGGTTTATCCGGGATTTCTTGAAGGAATCTGTCCAAAGACTTCTTGAACCCTATAGGGTCAGTTTCTGTTTTAATGTGTTTTGGTGTAATGTTAAAGAGAGCGGGGCCAATTGAGGTGAAATAATTGTGCCGTATTGTTGTTATGAGATGAGAGTGCGATTTTTGTTTTGGGCGGATGGCACGGGGCCCAAGCCTTGGATGTACCTTAAAGGTGATGCCAACATCATTTGGGCAATGCTGATGGAATATTTTCCACATCATGCAGATGATGTAGCGCTCACGACGACGTTGGAGAGAATAGAGTTTTAGCTTTTCTAGTCGACCCCAATAGTCGAGGCCTGTCATGCCATCTATCTTTTTTGTGATTGCCCTTTGAGGTGCTTCAACTTTTATGATACCTTGTATTGTGTGGGGAGACCACAGTGGACAACAGTATTCAAGGTGGGGTCGGGCAAAAGTGGAGAAGAGAAGGATAATGGTGTGGATATCTCTCGACTGGAAAGTTCTGAGAATCCAGGAACACATTCTGCGGGCCATGTCAACTTTGGTGTTTATATGAGTGGCCCAGCTTATGTTGTTGTCCACAATTACTCCCAAGTCTCTGATGTTGTTGGACGCCGCGAGAGTTTCACCTGAAGGAAGGGAGTATGGGAGTTTCAGGGCATCCTCTTTTCCAAAGTGGATTAGCTCAAATTTATCCTCGTTCAGCAGCATATTGTTTTTTTCTGCCCATTGGATAACAGCCAGTAGATCTGACTGAAGGCATGTCCGGTCACTCGCCTCATTTATGACCTTCTGTAGCTTGGAGTCATCTGCAAAGATTTCTATGTTGCTGTGCTTGATGATGTCATTAATGTCATTAATGTAAATGATGAAAAGAAGTGGGCCCAGCACAGTGCCTTGCGGAACGCCACTACTGACTTTGGCTGGGCTTGATTTTACCCCTTCAACTACAACATGTTGAGATCTGTCTGTCAGGAAACACTTGATCCATTTCAGTAACTTTCCAGAGACACCAATGTTGGATAGTGTTTTCAATAGGATCTTGTGATCGACCCTGTCGAAGGCCTTACTGAAATCAAGGTAGATGACATCGGTGTTGGAGCCCTCTCCCAAAGCTCTCAAAATGTCCTCAAAGTGATGCAGGAGCTGCGTTAGGCAGTCCCTTCCATTACGGAACCCATGTTGGTTGGAGATCAGCCGTCTGTTGCTTTCCAGAAATTGGGTTATTCGAGATCTCACCACCCTCTCAAATACCTTGATGATATGAGAGGTGAGTGAGATCGGACGGTAATTCACTGCAAAGAACTTGTTTCCCTTTTTGAAAACTGGGACAACAGACTGGGACAGAAGGTTTTTTGGAATATAGCCAGCATCCAGTGAGTTTCTCCACAGATTAGCAAGGGGAGATGCAAGTTGGTGTCGACACACCTTCAGGACACAAGCAGGGAACCTATCGGGGCCTACTGCTGAATTGTGTTTTATTTCGTTTATCGCCGCTAAGACATCAGGGGCACTAAACGTTATGTCCGATATAGTGTGTTGGGGGTTGACATCACTGATACAGCCCAGATCGGCCATATCAGGATTGCTGAAAACAGAGCAGTATTGTTTCTGCAGTATCTCGGCCATGGATTTGGCATTATCTTGGAGAGTGCCAGTTTCGTCAATTAGAGGGCCTACAGTGGAGACAGTGACCCTGCGTTTCCTCGCAAATGAAAAGAACACTTTGGGGTTGAGTTTGATTTTTTCAATGGCCCACTTCTCCTCAGCTGATCTTTGGTTATTGATGAGGGTCTTCATGCATTGTTGGAGGTTATATTTTTTGGATTCAAGCAGTGCGATAGCCGTCGAATGTGTGTGTTGCTGTTGGCAGTACTTTAGTTTGTTAATTTTTTTGTTTGTTCTTTTTATTTTTCTGATAATGGTTTTTCTGTTTTGGGGGATTCTGCACTTTTTGTTCACAGGTCTTGGTGGGGAGTGTTTTGCACATATGTCTGTGACGGTGTCTACAAAGATCTGCCAAGATGTTTTATGGTTGGTGGAGATGTGTGTATGTGTAAAGGACCAGTCAACATTTGATAGCTCGTTCCTGATTGCATCCCAGTTGGCTTTGTGGAGATCCATGTTGTCAAATGGGTGGGCTGGAGGAAGGTCACTAGGATTAGCTTTCGGCTGGTGGAATTTCATGTTACAGAGAACCATATCATGGTCTGAAAGAAGGGTGTTTTCCACTGTAACGTTATGTATAGTGTTAGTGTGGTTACTAAAGACTAGGTCCAAAATGTTCTGATGTCTTGTTGGTGCAAGGACAAGTTGGGACAAGAAAAACTCATTCGTAAAGTCGAAAAGTGACTCTGCTGCTTCTTTGTCAGCGGTTGAGGCGGGAGTGCTTGGTTTCAAACAGTTTGTAGTCCAGTCAACACAGGATAGATTGAAGTCTCCCATCATGAGTATGTTGCTAGAATGGCACTGTTGAATAGAGCACTTAATGCTGTTGAGGCATTCTTTAAAGCACAGTATGGGTGTTTGGGGCGGCCTATAGAGCCCAATTACTGTCAGGTCATTGGCTTTGTTGTGCACGGTGACTGATTCACAGTAGCCGTTGGAGAATATACTATTTCCATCTGCCGTAAATGAATCATGCAGGAAAATGGCAGTTGCACCCTTCCTCCTGCCGATACGATCCGCGCGGATGGTTGTGAAATTCTTCACTCTCACTTCGGCTTCCAAGTGGGAGTTGACAAGGTGGGTCTCAGTGAGAATGAAGAAAGGGATGTGGTGTGAATGGTTACCACATAAACGTAAATAAATGGTACAACGAAGTACCGATATTTACTGGAAATAATTTATGTATAATTTTACCCTGACGGGCTATTCTTTACTGGAAAGCAATACTCTCGTATTGCATTACTATATATATATATATATGTATATGCCTAAATATATATATATATATGATTGTATGTATATATGTATGTGTATATAAATATATAATTAATTATATATATGTATATATATATATATATATTATATATATATATAATATATATATATATACATATATATATATTTATAATTATAAACTGTTGTGTCTGGGGTGATTCATTTTCGTTGCGTCTTGCAACCTTTTCAATACTCTTGAAAAGGTTGCAGGACGCAACGAAAATTTTAAGAAAATGAAAATAAGAAATAAGTGGAAATTTTACAGGTGAGTCTGTTAAATTATAAGACTAAAAAGAAAAGGACTCTCCCCAGACACAACAGAATATGCTTCAACGCACGAACTCACATAAAGAATCTTGCAAACTAAATACAAAAACGAAATATAAGTACATATATATATATAATATATATATATATATATATATATATATATATAATATATATATATATATATATACTTAAATCCTTAAAAATGTCTTAGCCCGAAGGCCGCGGCCATGCTGGGGCTCCACCGCTGAATGAGCTACACTAATTTGTGAATCCACCTCTGATACGTGGCACTTGATCAAGAAGGGAGTTCGATGCTGCTGCCCGCATCTGCGTCTCCTGTCGTGGGGTAGGTTCATCTGGGACTCCCAACAAGAAGAGATCCAGTTTAGTTTTAAAGAAACCCACATCCACACCATGTAAGTCTCTCAGGAATTTAGGGAGGATGTTAAAGAGCTGTAGTCCTCTGAAACCCAAGCTGTTGCAGTATCTGGACCTGTATTTTGATGGTGATGTTGGAATCTTTGGCACCATGCAGTGGCGCCCCGTTCTGCGGTTGGGGTAACTTTGAATACCAAAGTTTGGGACAAGACCCTCCAGGATTTTCCAGATGTATATCACCGCATATCTCTCCCGCCTCCGCTCTAGGGAGAAGAGGTTTAATACCTTCAGTCTTTCCCAGTAGCTGATATTTTGCATTGAGACGGTTTTCTTTGTGTAGCTTCTCTGAATTGCTTCGAGTTCTGCTGTTAGTTTTATATTGTGTGGTGACCACAGTTGGGAGCAGTAGTCCAAGCGGCTGAGTACGAATGTTTTCCATAGGACCTTCAGTGTCTCCTTCTCTCTTGTTCTGAAAGTTCGGAGAATCCATCCAGCTAGCCGTCTGCATTTTATCACCAGATTAGCAATATGCACTTGGAAAGATGCATCATTGCTCATGTCAATGCCCAGGCCACGCACTGATTTTGACTCAGGGATTGCAATTCTTCCTGGGCCAGTGTATCCAGTCTGCACGTCGTTTACCTTTGTGTGCCAGTAGCGCAGGGCCTGGAACTTGCCTGCATTAAACTGCATGTTGTTGTCCTCAGCCCACCTGTATATTGTGTCCAACTCCTGTTGCAGATGCGCAATATTTTCAGGGTTTTGTATTGCGTGGGAGACTTTTGTGTCATCTGTATAGCTAGCAAGGGTGGTCATCGTAGCAACTGAAGGCATGTCTGAAAGGGTCACTATGAACATCAGTGGCCCCAAGACAGTGCCCTGTGGGACACCGCTTGTTATTTGTGTTTCCTTGGAGGCGGCTCCATTGCTCACAACTGCCTGTTTTCTGTCTTTTAGGAAGTTGTGCAGCCACTCTCCAAGTTTTCCGCCTATGCCGAGACCACGCAGTTTGTGACAGATCATACCATGCTCGACCTTATCAAAGGCTTTTGCAAAGTCGAGATATATTACATCCACATTTGAGCCATTCAGTAGCTGTTTCAACACCCAGTCATAGTGTTGCAGGAGCTGTGTTAGGCAGCTTCTACCTGGTCGAAATCCATGCTGGGTGTCAGACAGCAAGTCATTTTCTTCAAGAAACATGATTAGTTTCTTACGGACTATTCGTTCCATGACTTTGCTGATGCGTGAGGTCAGAGAGATAGGCCTATAATTTTTAGCATCTGCTCTGCTACCTCCCTTATGGATAGGGCATATTACCCCCTCTTTCAATTTGACTGGGAGCTTACCACTTGCAAGAAAGCTCTGAAAAAGAAGCTGTAGCGTTTTGCAAGGGCTCGTTTGCACGATTTGAGAAGATTCGCTGGGAATCCATCAGGTCCAGCAGCTGAGTTTGTGTCAATCTCATCTATGGCTAGTGTGATATCATCATCTTCGATGTTGATGTACTCAATTGTTGCCTCTTTGGCCGCAGGTAAAGTGGTAAAGAATTCTTCTGGGTTGTTTACTTGCCTGCGTTCTAGAGGTGTAGTGAACACACTTTGGAATTGTTCGTTCAGTATTTCACTTATCCTCGTGGGATTTCCTGTGAGAGAGCCATCTTTTTGGAAGAGAGGTCCTATTCCCTGGTGCACTGTGGCTGTCTCTTTGGCAAACTTAAAGAAAGCTTTAGGGTTTGATTTTATATTTTCTATTACCCAAGCTTCTTTATCTGCTCTCTCCTTTTCATGGGACTGATGCAGACTTTTCTCAGTTTCCATTAGCATTCTCTCAAGCCGAGACTTCTCACCACTTTTGGTGTGCTTGCTCAGGCGGTTTGCAATCCTTGTCCGTCGTCTCATAAGAATCTTCCTTTCTCTAGGGATCCTGTTTTTGTTTTTGTGTGTGCTGGCCCTGCACACTGGGACATATTTGTCACATATGGCTTGTATTATGGACATGAAGTGTTTGTGCTTCATGTTTATGTCCGGTGTGGAGAGACATTCAAGCCAATCCTGTTTGAGGATCTCTTTCTCAATCAACTTCCAGTTTGCTTTATGAAAGTTTAAGTTGGAGAGATGGTGTATGCTTCGTATAGGCTATGTGTCTACGGGGGCTTTTGTTCCATACATAGACAGCTCTATTATGTTGTGATCCGTGATCATTGTCGGCATCACATTAACATTATGGATAATATCCATATTGTTTGTGAAGCAGAGATCCAGTATATTATCTGCCCTTGTTGGTTGCAGAACTCTTTGCTCCATGAAAGAGGCATTTGTGAGTTGGAGCAGGGACTCTGCCTGTGCCTGCTGATGTGTCATCCCTGGGAGCATCTACGCCCCAGGCCATTCCACATTGGGGAGGTTAAAGTCACCCATGAAGAATACACTGTTGTGTTGTTCAAGGTTGGTGAGGACTTCTCCTATTTTTGTTAGGCAGTCTTCAAACATGCCTGAGTGATTTGGGGCATCTGGTGGGCGATATGTAGTGCATATGACGATATTCAGTTGTCTTATGTGTACAATTTGAGTTTCACACACTGAGTTTGAATATGACAACAGGACCTGGGGCATGAGGTCATCTCGGATGTACATTGCAACTCCACCATGGCTCCTCCCTTTTCTATCTGTGCGTATGACTGCATATTGCGGCATGTGTATTTCTGCATCACCTATATCGGGTTCAAGATGCGTTTCTGTGAGTGCAATGCATATATTTATATTTATATACATACATATATATATATCTAAATATATTGATAATAATATGACAACAAAAGAATGAATGATACCTCGGTATTATGCAAATAGAGGAATTTATATATATATATAATATAATATAATATAATATAATATAATATAATATAAGATAATCAGTTAGTTGTCATAATAATACTCAGAGTTCCAGATGTCGGAGCTAAAAGATATCCACATCACTTGTTAAAACAAAAACGCTACGAAAAAGAGCGTTGAATAAATGGAAGTTACTCTAATACGTGTGGTGAAAGTAAATAAACGTAAAAGGTACAAGATATTATAGCAATGCAGCCACGTAAAGGTAGAAATATCGTTCATAAAATCTACACACGTACACATGTATATGTACATACACATACGTACATACGTACTCACATACGTGTGTATATATATATATATATATATACATACTCACATATAATAGAAATATTAAAATTACTAAGTCTCTCTAAAAGAGAACAACGGCAGCGTTCCCGGAAAATAATAGTTATCGCCATACTAATATGGCATTCTATTTGTGTATCAAATAGCTAACTTAAGGCGATGGCCTCATGGAGCTAATAAGCGGACAGCTTTATTCTTATTTTTATAAGAATGCCATATTAGTATGGCGATAACTATTATCATACTCACATACATAAATATATATATGCATGCACACACATACACATGCATACACGCATCTACACACCTATATGTACCCATGCACGCATTATTATACTCATATACAGATCTCTACACGCACATACATACGCATATACATATATATGTATGTATATATATATATATATATATATAACTTCATCTTCACATAAAAAAGCTTACATCTACCTTAGAACTTATATAAAAATACTTATACAAAACCGTAAATAATATGCATGTGTTAACGTTCGTAGCAGGAATATATTCACACACGCCACATGTATGAATATACATATACACATTTACACACGCGGATAGACAAAACCCCCGCATATGCATATATATATACAAATATACACTCACGTACGTATAAATACATTTTCAACATTATTCTCGCGTAGATATAAGACATTTATACAAATGAAAACACATACGCAAAACATAAAACGTATACGGGGGACGTTCAATAAGTAATGCCTCTGACCCACTTGCAGTTGTTTGATCTGAAATTTTGCATGTGCAATTATTTATATCTCTATAGAGTAAGTGGCAAATTACAGCTCTGAATTAATTGTGGTTTCTGATTTACAGGTGTTTGAACCGAGTCAGGTGTGAAATGGAGCCTGTTGAGTGTCGAGCAGTGATCCGGTTTCTGTATTTGAAAGGACGCACACCACGGGAGACTTTTGATGAAATGAAAGTAACTTATGGTGATGATGCCCCATCATATGACCTTGTAAAACGCTGGCATCGTGAATTCAAACATGGTCGGAACTCTGTGGAAACAGCTCCCAGATCTGGTCGCCCCCTTCTGCCATTGATGAGGCTTCTGTCCGTCAAGTTGAGGCTGCCATTTTGGAAGATCGACGCATAATTATTCGCCAAATAGCCCATGAGGTCAAGATTAGTACCGGGTCTGTGGAAACTATCATTCATGACCATTTGCATATGCAAAAGGTGTCTGCCAGATGGATTCCCAGGTTGCTCACGCCTTTCCAGAAGCAAGAACGCGTCGAAGGCTCGAGGGGGAATTTGGAGATGAGCCAAGAAGATGAGTCAAAATTTTTCAAAAGACTGATTACACAGGATGAAACCTGGGTCCATCACGATGATCCAGAGACCAAATCCCAGTCAATGCAGTGGAAGCACCGTGACTCACCCCCTCCAAAGAAGGCAAGGGTTGCAGCCCTCCGCTGGCAAGTCATGCTCACAGTCTTCTGGGACCAGGACGGAGTAGTGATGACAGATTTCCTGGCAAAGGGTACCACAATTACAGGAGTCTATTATGCTTCACTTTTGAGGAAATTAAGAGAAGTTATCAAAATCAAGAGGCGGGGCAAGATCAGCAAAGGCATCCTCCTCCTGCAGGACAACGCTCCGGTCCACAACTCGCTTGTCGCCAGATCAGAAGCACAGGCGTATGGCTATGAACTCCTCCCCCATCCCCCCTACTTTCCTGACCTTGCACCCTTTGATTTTCACCTCTTCCCAATCATGAAGTTGTTTTTGAAAGGAAAGCGTTTCCCAGATGATGCAGCCTTGATTTCTGAAGTCACGTTGAGGTTGGAGGACCAAGCTGGGTTCTTCTACAAAAACGGTCTCCAGAGCCGCATCAAACGATGGGAGAAATGCGTAACTCTGGTTGGTTCCTCTGTAGAAAAAAGACTAATAACTGTTTCGTTGCTCTACTGCTATGGGAAGTGGGTCAGGGGCATTACTTATTGAACGCCCCTCGTACATATTCACATTCACCGCAAACATGAATATATATATGAATTATATATGTATAATTTATATATATTTGCCTACTTTGTTGTTTATATTATCGGTTATCCATTAACCAATCATAACAAAGTCATGGCCTTTCAAAACAATAGATGAACAATTAGATTACGGGACTGACCATAACTCCCTCCCCACTTCCCGCAGGGTTTCAGTAACTCGATAAGCAAAATGTAACGGAAAATAATAAAGTATCTTGATTAATACCCGGAAATGTATTACTTTAGTATCGAATAACATCACAAGTTTTAAAGGTCCACTTACTGTGGACCTTTATCTGAAGACCTCAATAGAAAACATATCGCATGTTTATATGTATGTATATATATGTGTGCATGCATTTATATATATTTATATGTTTGTGTATAATTATTATAATTATATGAAAAGAAAACTACGAAGTACTAAAGAAATCCTCCCTTCTCGGTACATAAAATATGTATGTGTTTACGGGTATGTTTGTACGTAAATATATATATATATATATATGTATATATATATATATATATATATATATATATATATATATATATATATATATATATATATATATAATAATATATATATATGTGTGGTGTGTGTGTGTGTGGTGTGTGTGTGTGTGTGTATGTGTGTGTTTAATATAAAAATATATAAATATGTATTCCTCATTTATATACCTTTTCTACCCAGAAAACTACATTACCATTCAGCTAGATTGATAATTTAGATTGCACTTTCCTCTGTTTATACTTTATCTAATAAGAATAATATAATACACCTAATAATAATAATAATTGATTCCGTTGTATGCATTTACATACATATATATATATATAAATGTATGTATATGTATTTATGTATATTTATGCATATATATGTATATATATGTATGCATTTATATTTATAACTTAACCTTATGAACTTTCTAAACTCTCTGACGAAGCCCAGAGGCACAAGCAAGTACCTTAATTTTATCTACCAAACATTTCACTTCACTGAAGTGATGGAAGTAAAGTAGGGTACTGTGACCTCTTGGATGAAACAACTGTAAGAAAATATTCTACTTTCTATGTTCCATGTTATATATTTCAATAATTACTGGTATTTTTATATATGTAAAGCATAATTTGTTATACATTTATGTATAGTTATAATTGTTTTTTTTTAAATAAATGGACATAATATAATGTCTAAAGGCTGATGAATACCACCACTTGATCCCCTCCAATTTCTTATTGGCATATAAATTAAGGGTAAAACAACTTTTTACCCTCACCCATTTATTACATTTAGTAGTGTAAGTGCCACGTAATGAAAAACACTTGTGTATTAATAATTTAGTAATCTACCGTAATCTACCTTTAGTTGGTTGGATTCACAACCTCAAATTCTCTTGGAATTATATATAAATATAAATATACATATGTATGTATATATATATATATATATATAATATATATTATATATATATATATATATATATATATATATGTGTAGGATATACAAAGTTAGGATATACAAACCGTTAGATCTACATGTGCTTCTAACAGTCTGTGCGTCTAGGATTACGATGGCTTCCCACTAAAGAACCTGGCCTGGCAAATATATTCTGTGTGTTTGCTAAAAATAGGTAGAAACCGTTCGGTCTGGGATATAGCTGAGATGGTAAATGTTTTTAATTTACATTCCTTTCATGAATTTAACCCTTTTTGTGTTTCTAGCACTACGCTTCCTTATTTGGAAGCCTTTTATTATATTTCTATACGAAAAATATATAGTCTAAGGACTAACTCGTCTTTTGTGCTAGGCCACTGGTACTAATAATTTATTTTATTACCCTATTTGATTATGTTTATATATATATATATATATCTATATATATATAGATATATATATGTGTGTGTGTATATATATATATGTATATATATATATATATATATATTATATATATATGTATATGTATATAATATATGTATATATATATACGTTTAAATATTTGTTGAGCCATTTTTATTTCTATTGTATGTCTTCATTTGCGCATGCTTATATCTCTATGTGCGTCTATGTTTATTCAGTATGTGTGTGGGGGGATGCCTGTAATATTTGTATCTTCTGTTTATAAACAGAAGATACAAATATTACAGGCATCCCCCCCCACACACACACTAAATAAACATAGACGCACATAGAGACATAAGCATGCGCAAATGAAAACATACAATAGAAATACAAAATGGCTGACGGTTAGTAAGGAGAGACACAAATAAGTGAGAAGAAAACAAAGGACCACTGATGCAGTCACAGGAGTGTGACGAAAGAACTCTGGCCGAAATAAGATTAAGATTAATGTAAAAAATAAATATCACTGAAGCAAAATAACACCAAACATATAGTGCGTGTGTTTTATTGGCTAAACTGGCAATATGACCATTCCGAAATATAACTATATATATATATATATATATATATATATATATATATATATATATATATATATAATCATTGCCATGATAGATCGGTGGCCACTACACCTCTTTCTTTTTCCTATTTTTCGTGAACTTTCCCCTATATAAATATATATATATATATTCTATATATATATATATATATATATATATATATATATATATATATTTTAAAAATAGGATAAAATCTTCATAAGAAGATACATATATATATATATATATATATTATATATATGTGTGTGTTGTGTGTGGTTGTGTATGTGTATTATATATATATATATTATATATATATATATAAATCAGTTGCCATCAATAGATCGGTGGCCACTACACACATCTTTTCTTTCCTATTTTTCGTGAACTCTCCCCTATATATTATATATAATTTTAAAATAGGATAAAATCTTCATAAAATACATATTACATATATATATATATATATATATATATATATATATATATATATATGTGTGTGTGTGTGTGTGTGTGGTGTGTGTGTGTGTGTGTTGTGTGTGTGTATATGTATATATATATATATATATATATATATATAAATCAGTTGCCATGATAGATCGGTGGCCACTACACACATCTATTCTTTCCTATTTTTCGTGAACTCTCCCCTATATATATATATATATATAATTTTAAAATAGGATAAAATATTCATAAGAAGATACATATATACATACATATATATATATATATATATAGGCGCAGGAGTTGATGTGTGGTAAGTAGCTTGCTTACCAACCACATGGTTCCGGGTTCAGTACCACTGCGTGGCACCTTGGGCAAGTGTCTTCTACTATAGCCTCGGGCCGACCAAAGCCTTGTGAGTGGATTTGGTAGACGGAAACTGAAAGAAGCCTGTCGTATATATGTATATATATATGTGTGTGTGTTTGTGTCTGTGTTTGTCCCCCTAGCATTGCTTGACAACCGATGCTGGTGTGTTTATGTCCCCGTCACTTAGCGGTTCGGCAAAATGAGACCGATAGAATAAGTACTGGGTTTACAAAGAATAAGTTCCAGGGTCGAGTTGCTCGACTAAAGGCGGTGCTCCAGCATCGTCGCAGTCAAATGACTGAAACAAGTAAAAGAGAGTATATATATGTATGTATGTATGTACGTATGTATGTATATAAATATATATATGTATGTATATATATAAATATATGTATATGCATGAATAACTATATATAAATATATACATATATAGAAACATATCTATATATATAAAACTGTAGTTGTGTGAGTGTCTGTCTCCTACGATTTAGATTCCTAACTCCTCCCACATTTTGCGGTGCAGTCTAACCAAATTCAGGTATCTTATAGTCGTGATTAATATCGAGCCCGTCTGAGTATTAGCGCGCGTCTACGATGTGTCTACGATTTTAAAAATAATTTAACATCATTTTTTATTCCATTTTAATGCATAATTTTTCGTGTGTTGATGGCGGCGGAGTTGGCGTCCACGCTCAAACACCTGCACCTGTGTTTGCTTCTCCCCCTTCTTCCCTCCCTCTTGAAGCTGTGGAGAAGGGAGTTTAGGGAAATCAACGTCGTAATGCGTTGTCAAGGAGACCAGCGTTCTTTTAGAACAACGACTTCATGGCTTGAAGACACCAAAACAGAAATGGCTAAGAAAGCCCGAATTGGCATCTATAAAGGAAGTAACTCTCTAAAAATGCTTATATAGTTATTTCCCTTACAAACCCGAGCAACGCCGGGCGATACTGCCAGTATATAATATTTTATAATTATATACATAAAACAAGGGATGGGATTTATGCCTCACCACGCACTGTAGAAATAGACGCCAAAAGCCCCTATCGCCGCCTTAAATTCTCTGAGAATAACGCACTATATTGTAGCAATATTATAATTAATATTTGAAAAATTTACTCCCCGATCGAAACTGTATTTACTGCGGCCCAGATCTTGACACACTACACGTGGATATAAAAGATGTGAATTCTACTTTCCAGTATATTTCTACGAGTGTGGCTGGATACTGGCTATGCGAAGTCGCAGCTCACATGCGTATTTTGGGATACTCGTAAATTTATGCTATGGAATACTGTCACTGACGATAGGCAACTTTAGGGTCTATTCCGTAAGGAATATAACCTTAAGTCCTTTTTGCTACCTTAAAATCTCCGAGAATAACACACTTTATTGTAGGTAAGCAAGAGAAAGTTAATGAATCAATAAAGCTGGTTAACTATAGATGCGTTTCGCAGTTAAATTAAAAACTAATTTTGCTGTTTCTCTTCGGCATAATATTCCGTATAACTTCAAGTATTTCAAAATATGCACGCGATCATCGTCTTCGCATATCCAATATCTACCCACACTCGTAAAAATATACTGCAGAGTATAATTTATATCATTCTTTTATACGCAAGTGTATTTTAAGAAACAATAAGTAAAATTATTCTTTACTTCAAGTTTGAAACGCGTCCATAGTTAACCAGCCTTATTGATTCATTATTTTTCTTTTCCTTCCCTACAATAAAATATGTTATTCTCGGAGATTTAAAGGTAGTAAAAAAGAATTGTGTCTATTTCTTATGGTGCGTGGTGAGGCATAAATCCGACCCCTTCTTATAATTATGTATATAATTATAAAATATTTCATAAATATATATATATATATAAGTTCAGCAAAATTTCGATTCAAATAAATATGGTTAGATGCATGCACCAGAATTTTGTATGGTGTTATCCATATAGATCATTGGGGTGATTATAATCAAAATAAGCAACAAGAATAACTTCGGTAATTTCGTACGATCGTTTCACGCTACATCATTTTATTTAATGTTGTAAGTATTACAACAGTTTTAAAGTTTTGACCAATCATCAGCCATTAATAGAGGTTTTCCATTAATACATAATTTTCATATCAATTGTAACATTATAGAGAAGGTAGATATACAGACAAAGATGTCGATTTAAATTTTAAGAACATTAAGGTAGTAGAGTTTATCAACTGACTGAAGAATATTCAGAATATTCAGCTGTTTTGATCCGCTAGAAGGTTTGGGAAGAATGATCAACTGAAAGGAGACAAGAAAGATTTTCTATTTATGGAAATAGGGGTGAAATAGATATCAAAGTTCTATATAAAGAAATTAAGGTAGAGAGAGGGTTGTAATGCTACAGAGGCTGTTTACTATTTGGCAAAAAGAGTTCGCATTAGGAAAACTAGATCAATGTCAAATGGTCACACTGACCACTCATAGAGAATACAGAGATTCTTTTATACTTATATACATCAACTTTATACTTAGCTGGTAGATTTTGAATATTTTGATACGTTGGATTAAAGGAGAAATTATGAATCCAATATTTATTCATTTTGGAGAAAAATCTACCACTTATTATGAGTAGGCATAATGCACATTAACTGAGGGCAAAAGTCTTATTAATCAAGGGGTCAAATACATATAATAGGAAAACTGGAAGAGGAGTAATCAAGAAGAAAGGTCTTCATAGGTTTAGTAGAGGGTGATTTATTTTTATGAAGAGAAGTAATTAAGAAAATAAATTACTTAGATTTCGTAGATAGTGAAATGTTATTAATGAATTAAAATATAGAATCTGTTAGACATAATATTTACTACCCGCGGAGAAAGGCTAATTAGTTAGGTAAAAATATCCTAGGTTAATGATATATTAAGAAATGGAAGTGAGATAATCAAGGTGAACTGAGTAGTTTCTTTAGGGACATAGACTTTATACTATTTAGTATAGGAGATTATCAAAAACAAAGATGAAAAAATGGAGAATTTAATTCCAAGTTTGCAATGAGGTTTTCTAGTAATCTATGTGTGTTGAATTAAAAACCAGTATGGTATATTTATTCTTATTTGGTTATCAAGAATTAGAATTTGAAAAATTTAGGAATAGTCACCATATTATTAACTAAAATATTTAAACGTACGGGCTGTGCGATGTATGCAAGATGCTCCAAGCTCCGAACCATTATTTAACAGATTTGTATTACTCCTATGTTTTAAAATTTCATATGTTTCCATAGAACAAAGTTCACATCATCTCTACTATTTTTATAAGGCCGTGCATTTCTTACTATATCCCATTTCAGGTTGAATTCTATATTATTTGTTTTCAGTTCCCAAATTTTACTAGACAATGTTGTGCAACCTGCTTTGTGTTTGAGCCTAAAGAAGGAAAGATGATTGTTATAAATATTATAAAATAATTTCTAAGAAATCAGTAATAATATCATATTCTACTCTTCCAAATATGGCTACCATAATAGCTAGACTTACTAGAAAAAATTTAAAGTTAGCTAGAGATAGAATAGAAAGTAACAACAATAATAATAGTACTAATAATAATAATGATGATGGTGATAATAATAATAATAATAAAATAATAATAATAATAATAATAATAATAATAACAATAATAATAATAATAATAATAATAATAATATAAAATAATAATAATAATAATAAAATAATAAGATAATAGGTATCAACACTTTAGCTGTCCCAGTTATAAGTTATAGCTA
>NC_043008.1:77988898-78001398 GCF_006345805.1 Octopus sinensis
CGGATATTGTATTGGATAGAAAAGACAAAAGTATTTACCGTGATAGTGGTAAACTGTACTACTGATGTGAATATCTCTTTGAAAATCAAAGTGAAGGTGGATAACTATGGATAACTGCTTCGAAACTTCCAGCTTCACTATCAAGATTACCAATTTACATTTATACCAATAATTGGTGCACTTGGTTTCGTGAGTAAAATCTGACAGTCTGCATAAGCTTGGGCTTTCAGAAAAAGAAATCAACCAACTGATTCGCATTACAAATACAATCTGTAAGTGGAGCAATAAAAATACGCAAAACTTTTGAAATGTGGCATTGTCTTCGTTATCTACATTAGAATGACGGAGCTTTGTATCTTTGTCAGAAACCAGCTCCTTCCTCATAACAGAAATGTCTATGACTACATAGCGCGTCTGTTTATTTTGTGGCAAAAGAAACAACCTAATCTTTTCATAACAAACCTTATGTATATATCAGTGGTAATGAAAAGATTAGCCATCTGAGTTCTTAAAAGTTGGTCTGATATGCACTCGGTAGTTCTTCTGTGAGCTTGGCCGTCTCTCTGCTCCATGAATATTTAATTGACGAGCCGATCTCTGTTCCGTATAGTGATATCTGGGAAGTTTAGGAAGGCTGTATCTAAAGTGATGGTTCTATAGCTGGTCTGTTGTCCATTGCTCCTATATAAAACTGTCTACTCTCTAACGGCTAGTATGATTGGAGCAGTTACCATTACTACAACGATTGTCACTTGCAGTGTGACTACTGATACATTGTTGTATCGTCATGCACACTATGATCCGGTATTGCTCTCACGAACTGTATTGACTGACCCTACAACTTTGGGTCAGGCTGCATGCCCTTTAACCAAAACCAATATTTGTATTCGTAGGCTCTTTAACAACTAGTTTCCTTATAATCAACATTCGTTAATACAACAGCGGTTTAAATCGATGATAAGCCTGAATGTTGATGATTATGGCACATCTGTTAACGAAGAATGTCCTCTACGCGTTTACTCTGTAAAACGGCATGTTTATGATGGTAGTACGTTTGGATGAACAACTAAATTAGTTTGCGAAGTTTACTCATATACCGTTGACATTAAATATATTGCATTTATTTTATTAAAAATATATTGGATCCTGAAAGTTTTGAGTCAACGCTAAGCATCCAGTGGTTCCCCAGAAGAGTACTGTGATGATAAAATATTTAGCGTTGGTCCCTGAAAAGGTGGGACCTTTCAGCCTATGCTTTTGTTAACTATGTTAATCTGCCACTTCCTACACATCGTGTACACACAACTATATATATTTCTCATACAAAACAGATGTCACGTAGAATTGACAAAGTTGAATTGACTAAGTTTAACAATTCTCAAGTTTAAACTTATAAAAACATCAAACTTATCAATCTTCAACCACATGATAAAATATAATGAAACTTAAAACGATACTAAACGGTAATTAGCAATACCTCCTAGCTTATATTACTTTGTTTAAAAGGTAAAGAAACATGAGCTAAAAGAAAAATCAATTTATTAACACATTGCCCGACCAACTTTGGGTATAAGGCAATAAACTCATATTTTTCGTACTTGTTAAAACCACTTCCAAGCACTATCATCCTGTGCGCGCTCGTAAATATATTTGCTCACATCTTGTAGTCCTTTAACAACGCAGGCACTTAATGCACTTCTATGAAGGTTCATATCACTTACTTTAAACCTGTAATGGAGAAAATGATGTTCAGTTAATTGTGTTTAAAAACAACGAATTACAACAAACTTTCCAGTATTATTCTTGTATTTATAGTTTCTTAGCTGCTACCAATTATGTAAATGGGGTTACCATTGAAGCCTATGTTGTTTAGCCTCAAGTCTGCTCTGATTGAGCAGTCATGTGAACAAAACATTCTAATCATATCCACCCCATCTTTGTCTCACACACTGTATATCGAGGAATATATTATCCAATAAAACCCTCTCTTTTCAAGGAATTAGGGTGAAATTTAATGGAAATTTCACTGTTATTTCTAGTGGTTCGAGCCATCACGAATAGACTGCACCATTGGCTTTAAGGTACTTGTTGACAACATCTAGTCAACCTATTTCCAATTCTATTTCCATCTTCTACACATCCATATCTCTGCACATTGAATTGAGAGCTAAGCTTACATCTCATGTATATTTCTGTGTTTTATACTGGTTATAATCCTTTGCTTCAGTCACGAAATTGAGTGAACCCTTAACTTAGCTTAGTGTTGGCTCACGTGCTCTCTAAGTACACAAACACAGCCAGCGACTTGCAAGTTTTAAAAGAGAAAATTACCTAGGTCAAATGTCATTAATGTCGGAAAACTAAAGATGGCAATAGACCCAACACCTTTCATCACATGAGAAGAAGAAAACATACAAATTAAATTTATTTTCCTTAAATACAATACAAAGATACTTGCATCTCATTTTGAATTTCAAAAATTGAAATAAAACCAATTCATAATAGAGAGGCCATTACAAGGGAGGAATGTTGGGTCACTTATTTCTACCGGTATATGACAGTAATAACTAATAATGATATACAAACATTATGTGGTCACTTAATGCACTTCTGTGAAGGTTCATATAATAATAACACATTCACATTCATATAGTAAATAAAATACATATACGAGGGGTGCTGAAAAGTTCCTAGCTTTAGGGTGTCGCGAAAGATCTGTCTAGAGGCCCAAACTTCACAAAACGTTTGTGAATCTGAGAAGGGAATATGTTGAATAAAATCATTATTAACCGATCCTCTTGAATTTTCTTTTACCCAAACTCAGGAACTTTTCACCACCCCACGTATATATACACATGATGGCTGCCCCCTCGTTATCGAGTATGGCCATTGCACGAAGCTTAACAAAATTCCGTTATTGGTGCTGTGACTTATTAGCCCGGCTAAAGATGTACAATGTCTTGTACAGAATTGGCAGCTAAAACCTTTACCGGTAATAGCCGGCTGTAGTTGTAACTGGGCTTCATGTACACTCTCTTCCACATGCCTGATAGATATGATTAGTATGGTGTGTAACACCACCACCATTGGCCAGGTTGTCACTCATCTGTCTCGCTTTATTACTACGGAGATGATTCTTGAGTCCAGCTTTACACATACATACACACATACATACATATACGTATGTATATATAGATATGTGTGTGCGTGTGTATCTATCTATCTATCTATCTATCTTCTATCTATCTATCTATCTCTATCTATCTATCATCTATCTATCTATATATATATATATATATATATATATATATATATATATTATATATATATATATATATTTGTGGAAGCAGCTTAGCTTAAAGGTAAGGTAGGTATGTGAGCTCGTGTCTTATGGCTGTCCACGAACACTTTTTTCTGCAAAATAGGAGTAGTTTATCCTGTTCATGCTATATTATTAGTATTATCCTGCGTTGGAGAATTAAAAAAAATTACTTCTTTAACTTTCTCAGACATCTCAAAGCTTCTAAAGCAAACTTTGTTTACTTTTATCGAAATTTGAATTTTTATAACTAAATTTGAAACTTAAAAAGTAGGACCAGGTGTCTATTATCATGAGTTTCATCTATAAGAAGAATCATGTTTATATTCTTTAAGAAATATTGTTTAATTCTATTTGATTATTTATTAAAAATATTTATTTATTTAACTATTATTGTTATTATTGTTGACCTGAGGTCTGACTATACTTTTAAATTGAATTGTTTGGGGATTAAATTTAAATTCAATTGTAATTCGAATTGAAGTTATAGCCACGAAACGTACGTAGTCTTTTTACTTATTATATAATGTTTATTCATTATTATGTACCTTTTGTGATCTAGATATATGTTTAATTTTTTTCCTATATATGGTTTATGTCTATCATTGTTTGAATTACATAATAGTGTTTTTTCTCTAATTTATATATATATATATATATATATTATTTATATTATTATATAAATGGACGCCACGCATCCATTTCCAAGTAAATTTATCTTAATAATTTTGATGCGACTCTCTCACCCATTCGTTTTTCCCTCTCTTATTTAGAAAAAATAAAAAACGTTAGAGGATATAACGTCAAATATAGCCTATAGAAAGAGGAGAGGTAAAGGACATAAAAAAAGATCAGAAACCAAATAAATGAGAAGTATAGAACGATATGTAAATTAAATAATGCCTGAAAGTCTTGGAAGAAGATGTATCTAGTGGAAGTGTAATGTAAGAAGAAAATCAATGTTTAAATTACATATAATGGTAGATATCACTTGTATGAACTAAAGATGTGTTTCTGCTAATTTTTACATAGGTAAGCACGCTCTGTAACCGTGTTTGCAAGGGGGTTTTTAGAAAAAGAATAAAAAATAGTTCACATTTACAGAGAAGACAGAATTTTTTGCCTTTATCATAAGGGAACGAAATGGAGAGAATCAACCAATATAAATTATATTGTTCATTATGGTCTCTTAGATAGAAATTAATTTACATTTATTGTAAATTGTAGAGTAATGATTAGAAATTCTTTAGATAACTGAGAATAAGAACTACCTATATAAAAAAGGACATCTGTACCTGAAGTAATTTTACACTGGTATATAGAGTTTTCAATTTCAGAATTACTTGACTTAGACTTAATTTTGTTGGAATTGACTTCAGAGACAATAACATTTCTAGGGGGGTGGATGGTATTAGCTAAATTAATGTTAGTATTAGTACATGTATTCTTATTTAACAGACTAATATTATGTAAGGAGATAATTTGTAAGAGAATTTTTGTGTTGGAAAAACCAATCCTAACCGTGTGCGAGTTGATAATAGAGTAATACCAAGAATTCTTTGGAAAATTCCTAATAATAGCTTCCCAAAACTGTAAAGGAAAATTATATTTAATTTGCCTCCCATAAGAAATAATCAACCAAATAGTTTTATTATTAGTTGCCTTATTTTTAGTGTAACTATCTTTAAAAGACATCGATTTACCTTTAGAATGAAAAAGGGGGTTACATAAGGGTTATCTCTCTTCCTGTTTAGTGTTGGCGTATAAATTAAAATTGATATCGTTTATATCCTTACAATTAGAATTCATGTCCCCATTAGTAAAGGTAGAATAAGATTGAATGGAATTAATGTAGGTAACTTTATCGTATAACCTGCTTTAAGAAAGGCAGAGTTAAAAAATTCAGCCTTATCATTGAAAATGTCAACGTTAGCAGATAACTTAGAAAATCTAAATAAAATATTCTTAATTAAGTTCTTAGTGATTGCCCTAGAATGATTACTGAATTGGCTAATATACTTAAGATTGGTCGATGGTTTGTGGTATGGGAAGTACGAATTATTATGTAAGTTAAGTGTAATATCTAAAAAGTTGGCTTTCGTTACATCATCAAAAACGATGCTTAAGCCCATTCTACGGAAAAATTCGACTAAACTATTCTAAACTTTTTGTACTTTTTAGTTAGAAGCATTTTGAAGGTAGAGTGAACAATCATCACGATATAGACCTCCATTGATTCTTGGGAACTGGTCTTCCATTTTAATAAAGTATATCTATCTATCTATCTATCTATCTATCTATCTATCTATCTATCTATCTATCTATCTATCTATCTATCTATCTATCTATCTATCTATCTCTCTCTCTCTCTCTCTTTATATATATATATATATATATATATATATATATATATATATATATACAGACTAACTCAGCTACTTCTGCTGAATCTGAACTTCCCATCGTAACATCAAAACCATCGGGTGTATCTTTACGGACCCACAGCTTGATGTCAAATTTTATGATAGATTTCCTCCCAGGAGAGACCAGCTTTGTTATGAGCAAAGTACCTTATTAAATACTATTGGGTTGATAGAGGAATAAAAACTAGAAATGTCAAACTAGATAAAATTAGTGCTCCTCTTATGAGTAATAGAACTAAACCAGTCGACGACTTGGAATGAATTACACCATAAGGTAGGAATATGTTTATCTAGAACATTTTTACTAAGTACACCGATGTCAGAGCTAGAAGGACAGAGAAGCCTTAAGGATATTCTGTTAAATTGTCTGATTGACGAGCTTTATTTCTTCATTTCCCTGAAGAGAAGATTAACTTGTTTTACACCATTTTATTCCTTTGGAATAACACCAATGATATCTTCGATACATGTGTCGGAATTAAAAGAATTTGAATAACAACTGCGCTTAACTCTATTTATTTATTTATATATAAGGAATATATATATATATATGATGGATATATATGTGTGTGAATGTGTGTGTGTGTGCGTAGAAGGTTGAAAAGAAACACACGAGTTGATATGTATAAGGAAAATAAAACAAGGTACAACATGGTAAAGTAATTTTATCATGAAGAACATTTTAGTACAGTGTTTGCGAATTTTTGAACTTTTTGAGTAAAGCATGAAAACCAACTAAGTTTTGGAAAAATTAAATGAAATGTTTTTTAAAATTATTTTCATAGTTTTCAAATGCAAAGGGAATTTTCCTTTCTTCTGTGTCCCTGTCTCTCTTTTTTATTCTTGTGGGTTCTAGGTAGTTAGCAGCAGCTAGTTTTGTATGAATTCTTGTCTTTGTTTGTTTAAATAGCAGTAGTAGAGAAAAGAGGCAGCGAAGAAGAAGAAGAAGAAGAAGAAGAAGAAGAAGAAGAAGAAGAAGAAGAAGAAGAAGAAGAAGAAGAAGAAGAAGAAGAAGAAGAAGAAGAAGAAGAAGAAGAAGAAGAAAAATGCGGGAGTGGTATGACAGTAAGAGGATGTTGGTGGAATCCTCTAAAATGGTCAAGTGACTTAAAATTGATGCGTTGTTGTTGGAATAGTAGTGGTTGGAAAGGTTCTGAATAAATTTATGTGAAGTGACAGTTTTGAATATATCGCTTTTAATATTTGCGTGGGTGTTATTCTAAGGCCCTGGTGATAGTGTCATTTGTGGTGGATGCATTCAAATGGTGTTTATATTTTGTGATAAAGAATGACTAATGCGCTGACTACAGGTTGTATTGTAACCTGTAGTCAGCACATTAGTAAAGAGTCATTCTTTATCACAATATATAAACCCTCTATTTCCAGGTCTTTAGAATAACACCCACGCGAATATTGAAAACAATATATTCAAAACAGTCACTTCACATAAATTTATTCAGAACAATTCCAGTCACTACTATTACTACCACAACGTACCAATTTTAGTTCACTTGACCATTGAAGAGGATTCCACCAACATCCTCTTACTGTCATACCACTTCCGCATTTTTTAATTCTTTCTCTTCTTCTTTGCCGCCTCCTTCCTCTACTACTACTGCTACTTAAACAATCAAAGACAAGAATTCATACCAAACTAGCTGCTGCTAACTACCTGGAACCCACAAATGTAAAAAAGAGAGCCAGAGACAGACAGAAAAAAGGAAAATGTCCCTTGCATTTGAAAACTATGGAGATATTTTTTAAAAACATTTCATTTAAATTTTCCACAATTTAATTGTTTTTCTTGATTTACTCTAAGTTGGAAAAGTCGCAAAGGCTGAAACCGGTGCTAAAATGTTCTTCATGATAAAATTATTTTAGCATTTTCTACCTTGTCTTATTTTCCTTATTAGAATATGTATATATATATATATTGGATACATATACATATAATGGATATATACATACATACATACACACACACACACACACACACACACTCACACACACACACACATATATATATATATATATACATATATATATATATGTATATATAAAATATGAATTAGAGATAAAACCACTATGATGCAACTCAAACAGTGATAGACATAAACCAATACATAAATGACAAATAATATATATAATTAATATTATATAATATATAATATATATATATATAAATGTTTTTTTCAAAAAGTATAAAATGTATGATAAATATAATATAAGTACTTATTATATTATATTTATCATTCATTTTATACTTTTTGAAAAAAAAAAAATATATATATATTGTATATTTTATTATATCAATTATATATATTATTTGTTATTTATGTATTGGTTTATGCTTATCACTGTTTGAGTTGCATCATTGTGGTTTTATCTCTAATTCATATTTTATATTTTATATATTTATACTGTGAAATTTGATTTAATACTAATTTGAATTTTTCCCTGTAAGTTTGAAGTTATACTCCCTAATATTATATATATATATATATATATATATATATATATATATATATATGTAATGGATATCCGACCCTCCAGAAGCAACTGTTGGACTCATCACCTTATTTCTCCTCCTTTAAGGTACTCTGCCGTTTGTAGCCTGCTGTAGTTTAGTTTGAGGATATATAAAAATGCATATATTTATAATTCTCTGTCTAGGACGTTCACTTTAATGAATTCCATGTGGAATTATCAAAAGAGTGTATTATCAAAACACCATGATGAATGGAAATATACACATCTTTAAAATTTATTCAATGAAGATCATTTTCTTCATATTACACTCCGAAAATGCTTCTGATACAAGTTTTGTACATTTAATCGATTTAGATGTTTTGAAAATAACTTGCACATGCAAGTGCTACTCGTCGAAGACTCCGCATACTGGAAGCCAGCAAGTGTATGGGGTTATCAGGAGAAAATGCGCGCCGTTTCGGGACCTACCTCTTGACGGCATCAATGCTTACTGCCCACCCCCATCACTAATATGAGCCCCCCGCTTGCTAGATCAACTAATTATCAAATAAAGCTCAATATTCTTCTAGGCATCGCTCATGGTCTATTTTTAACCAAATCCAGTGTCTAGCCCTTTCCACTATAGTTTGGATAACGGTCATGATGGTATTTACTTTACGATGAGTAAGGCCTAACGATAACAACTATTGTCTTACACCGTGTCCAACAAACCGACTTCGATTGGAAAATGCTTCGCTTTCCAGCCTGCGTCTTCACATTCCTCGAAGAGGTTTACATGACGGTCAATCTTTCGAGCCCGAGCGGCATCCATGTTATCTTCATGAGGAACCGTTAACTCGACTAGATTCACAACTTTCTTTCTTTCACACCATATTAAAACGTCCTGTTTTTTCCTAACTGAGATGGGAAAAAGTCCCTGTCATCCTGGTAAATCTGAAGTCACCTCCCAATAGCCGTTCCACTTTTCATTACTCACAGGAAGTTTTTCGTTCTTCTTGAAACGGATCCGCTGTCCTGAGCGCACGAAGATAATGAAATTTCTAGTTGGTACTTTCAACGGTACTTTTTCACTGTTGTTGAGATCAATTTGGTTCTTTATAGCATTGAAGATAACCTTAGGGACCAGATTGTATCTCCATGTATACCTGTTCAATGCTAGTGAACAGTTGGAAAGAATATGTTTCAGTGTTACGACCTTTCCGCATTTGCATGTATCATTCTCTGAGACGTTCCATCTTACTAGATTTGCAGGTGATGGCAAAACATCATAGGATGAATGAATCAGAAAACTTAGCCGAAATGCAGTCCACCTTCATATCTCATCCCAAATTATTTTCCTCTCAACAGCATGTTCCTCCCATCTCGTCATCCGTCCTTTTTGAATGCATTGGATCAAATGAATTTTTCTTCTCTCTGCTTCCCTCGTTTTGACGCTGTTGCTAACAACAGATCTGCGTTCGTTCCGCATCATACTTGCAAATGGTCTGAACCGATCTGCGTCAAAACCAAATCCCTTCCGATGAATTTGCGTTGCACCCACCATATCTCGGTGTGTAAGAGAAGACAGAATGTCATCAGTCTCTGCTTCTGCTTTCCACTTCTTGGCTGTTTTCACACCTGGTAGATTACTCTTGATTTCAATGTCCTTCAACTCTCTCAGCATCATCACCGTTATTACTTTCCCCAGTTGATATATTTTGACTGTTGATGCCAGTGGTAACTGCAACGAGCCTTTTTCACGATAAAGAGCTGAACTGTTCAATATCGGATGTATGCCTAGCCACTTTCTAAAGAACACATTACGTTTTGTTCAATGATTTGAAGTCGTGACAATTCTACCTCGTATATTAAAAGTGACCACAAAAGTCGCGGATACAAGCCGAAATGTAAGCACCAAATTTTATATTTACTTGGTAACTTTGAGTTATCAATTGCTGATAATCCAACCTCGGCTTCTGTTATAATTTCCATTTTGCGACTCCTATCTGACTAAGCTCTTGACGGTTTCTTCTTCGACTTTTCGCATGCTTTTTTCAGCTGAATAGCTTGACTTCTTTCTGCACTCCCTTAACAAATGTCAAACTACGCAATTATTTTGCTCTAAAACACATCCTTGATTACTTCACAATCTCGTCTAAGTCTCAAGAAGACACTCTGCATGATTTGCTTGTCTGTTGATAGAAGTGTCACGTCCTCCATGTAGGCTTTCTTAGGCGATTGTACATGAGTGGTTTGTTCCGAAAAATCCACGGTTTTCAAATCATCTCCATGGCTAAGATAACACACGTGACATATATTGTACAACCAGCAGCAATGCTAATCTCCAATCGGTGACAATCTGTTGTAAACTTTCCAGCTGTAAACCTCATCTCGAAACTGTCATAATATATCCTCATTATTTTGGTTACTTTGTCTGGAATGTGGAAGTGGTCCATGGCTCTCATCAGTAATTCGTGTGGCACTGAGTCATATGCATTAGCTAGGTCAAGCCATACCACGTTCAGACTTCTCTTGTTCTGTTTGGTTTCCTGGATCGCTTTCCAAATCGAAAAAACAGTGTTCAACGCATCCAGGGATCCCAAGGTTCCCAGGGATTCCGGCCTTTTGAACAGATTCATCAACATATCCATTGCTCTGTAAATATGTAACTATTCTCCTCGAGAGAGTACCCATAAAGATATTGCCTTCCACGTTCAATAAGGATATTGACCTAAACTATTTTATTGTCCCTGTCTTGGCCTCCTTCGGCAGGTATATGCCTTCTGCCTTACACCGATCCTCTACAAGAGTCTCGTCGCACCACTGCTGTCGTAGTAGGACAAAGATCTTTCGCAGATTTTAATATTTATATTTTAATATTTATATACGAGACACCATCACCTCCTGGGGCAATCTTTGCTCTAACTTTTCATACGAAATCCTTCACCTCTTTCTCCCTGATGCCCCCAATCTGGAATTCTATATCAAGTTTTAAGATATGATTTAGACCATTTAGTGGCTGGTTGCGATGTGGATCGCTGTAGGTTTCTTTGATATGAACCTCAAATTCTTCTCTTGTGCACGATAAAGTCCACTCTTCGGTTCAGTGAACAGCTTCTTAGTAACCTTGTACTATCGTTATAGATACAAACGTTCAGAAACTGCCCCCGAGTTTCTTTACTTTCCTTTTGTCGCTCATATGGGCGAATATATCGTTGCACATAACAGCATTTCCTTTTCAAATCGTCGTACAGCAGTACGAGGCCAGATTTTTCGTCTTCCGCAGCCCATTTCCATCGCTTTCTTCGGCTGGTCTTTTCCTTCTTCAACTGTTTCATTTTTCTGATCCTCCTGCTTGGTCCCCAGTTTTCTTTCGCTAATCGGATACTATTTTTCATTCCAAATTATTCCTTTCCTGTATCGTATATTGACCTTGTTAATTTTCCTAGTTTCTCCTCTGTAGAGCCTGCCATTTCATAAAGAGCTCGTCACACCTTGATTTCAAGCTCTTTATGTTTTACTTTCTCATTAGCAGCAGGCCACAGAACCCTGATTTCCTTCGAGTACTATCTGATGCACCAGCTTCATAACCTACACGTATTTTTTTTCACCAAGAAACCTCACCTAAATCATTGCAGCGCACAAGTTAAGAGAAATTAGAGTTCGCTAATATGGACCGGGTAAATACGATTAATACAAAAATAAATAAGGATAAAGTAAATATTAGTAGTAATAATAATACCTATACAGATGGTGTCGGATATGATATGAATAAGAGCAGGGATATACTGAACGTTTGTATCTATAACGATAGTAATGAGAGCAATGATGAATTTATTGAAGCTGGTATAAGGGTTAACTGAGCGCAGATCATATACCTATGAAATTGAATGACTTAGTGAATCCAACGGCACACCTAGTATTGTAATATGCAGGTAATATTCATAGAATAATACGTTATTCTCAAAAAAAATCGAACCCAGGACTTATTCGTTGTTAGCCTAGTACTTATTCTATCGTTCCCTTTTGCCAAACCACTAGGTTACGAGGAGGAAAACACACCAACATCGGTTGACAAGCAATAGAGAGGAGAAAACACAGACACACAAATACATGCATACACATATATATACATATATACATACATATATATATATATATATATTGCCTACCCACAAACCCCCACTCTACCCCAACCCCCAGCCGAACCCACACCCCACCTGTGCTTTCCCCACTCTCGCCTCTCCCACCTCCCCACCTCCCAACAACATCATATCACAACACACCAC
>NC_043008.1:78006398-78011398 GCF_006345805.1 Octopus sinensis
ACAATACTTGAGTTATAAGAGCACAAACAGACAGAACGGGATTTATATATTAGACTGTCACGTTAAGTTGGCAGTATACAACCGCTCTATCGCTCCTCCACCGCTCATATCTCTATGAGATATTTAAAAATTTAATATTTCTGATATATATATATTATCAATGATAATGATAATGCGTGGCGTTCGATCATATAATAATATAAATATATAAATATATGCATATAAAGTGAAGGCGCATGGCTCAGTGGTTAGAGCGTCGAGCTTACGATCGTGAGGTTGTGAGCTCGAATCCCGGACCGGGCTGCGTGTTGTGTTTTTGAGCAAGACACTTTATTTCACGTTGCTCCAGTTCATTCAGCTGTAGAAATGAGTTGCGACGTCACAGGTGCCAAGCTGTATCGGCCGTTGCTTATCCCTTGGATAACACTGGTGGCGTGGAGAGGGGAGGCCGGTATGCATGGGTCTTCCATAAAACAACATTGCCTGGATTTGTCCCTTGGAGGGTAACTTTCTAGATGCAATCCCATGGTCTGTGTCGTGACCGAAGGGGGTCTCATATGCATATATACATATATGTACATATATACATATACATGCATATATGGGTATAGCACATCAAAAACACGTTGAACACAAGGAGAAAATAAATCATATATGCATGTATACATACATATATATGTATGAATATACATATATGTATATGTATTTAAGACAAATACGAACTCCCCACATCCGAGACACATCTTACATAGAGAAGATTTCGAACAAGACCAAGGAAGAGGTAGGAACTTCTCCCCTTCGAGGCATTTCTTCCACAATAACTACCGCTTTCAAACAGAATATAACCATTACGACAACCCCAATCAGAGCCGACCACAATGAAGAACCCACAGTAGACCAAGGGTTAGTGGAAGGACTATTAACACGAACAATCACTCCCTATACTAGAGAAACTTTTTTTTTGACAAACTGGGCCAAAACGGGGACCAACCAAATATGAGATTCCGAAGGTGATAAATCTCTCACATAAAGCCCTTTCTAACCAGGAAATCAAAATTCTTGTTCACCCCAACACCACAGAGGTCAAACCTACTTGATATACAAAATGATATCCAAGACTTCTGTAGAAAAATTCGCATCACTGAAGAACTACTAGATAAAGAAAATAATGATCAATCCATTCTTCACAATAAAAGTAGCTACTGTCCGACAAAAGGAAAAAAAATCAAACTCTGGATACCTTTTGTGATTCGATCTCCAGTTTCCCCTACAATTTACTCCTACCCTGAAAATTTTAAATAAATACAAGTAAAGAAGTATGGGAAGTCATCAATAATTTCAAGGAGGATGACAGCATAATTATAAAAGAAGCTGACAAAGGGAGCTCTGTAGTTATCATGGACTCAGAAAAATACATAAACACTACCCTAACCCTCCTTCAAGACAATACCTACTATGAAAAATCAACAGCTACAGTCAATCCAAGATAATGACCAAACTGTCTACCGTTATCTAACAATTCCAACAAGGTTTAACACAAAAGGAGACAGACTACTTAACTAGATTTGACTGCAAAACCATAACTTCTATGGATTTCCCAAAATCCACAAAAGTGAGGGCACAAACGAAGCCTGTAACAAGCCAACCTCTATAGTCATAAATATTCCGCACCCGAGTGATCTCAAAATGAGACCAATTGTGGCCGGTCCCTCTTGTGAGACACACAGACTCCGTAATTTTATTGACGTCCTCCTCAAACCTATTCTCCAGCATATGCCGAGCTTTATATGGGATGATCTGGACTTTTTAAACCATCTCCCGTACAAAACCAGCAAAGACTCCCTCCTGGTTTTATTCGATGTAATAAACCTCTATACATCGATTCCTCATGAATATGGAATAATAGCTATACAATACTGGCTGGAAAAAATTCCCAAATGACATTCCTGACAGAATCGGAAAAAAATTCATCCTACAGAACAACTTTTTCAATTTCAGCGAGTACACTTATAGACAAAAATCAGGCACGGCGATGGGAACGAGGGTAGTGCCTACTTTTGCCAACCTTGTCATGGTATACTTAGAAATCCAAATATACGAACACGCTACATTGAAATTTGGAGACAACTTCCAAAAATACTTACTCACCAACTGGAAACGCTACTTGGATGACTTTCATCCTGTGGCCACATAACCTTGAACAACTCTCAAAATATACAAACTTAATCAACAGCATTAACCACAGTATCCAGTTTACTATGGAATACAGCCACCTACAACTACCCTTCCTGGACATCTTAATAATAAAGAGAGATACTGAAATTGAAATTGACATCTTCTTCAAACAACGGACTCAAAACAATATCTTTTATTCTGCTCTTGCCAACCAAAACATAATAAAATATATATACCGTTCAACTTCACGAGAAGAATTTGCACGATTGCATCAAATCCCGAAACCCGATAAAGATGACTCCTAGAACTTAAAAACACATTACTAGATAAAAAATACCCAGCTAGTCTAATCAAAAGTGGAATAGAACGTGCAAAAATTATAGACATCCAAGATTTACGGAAAACAAGAATACACCATAAAACACTTAAAACTCTATCTTACGTATCAACACAGAATCCAAAAACCATGGAAGCATACAACATCATCCACCAAAATATACCCCACGAATGAAAAAGGCACTAGAAACACATAGGATTATTAAAAGCAAGAGATAACCGCAATCCCTAAAAAAATTACTCATCAGCGCCAAATTACCCACCAAAACTACAACCCCAAAAAGTCAAAAAGTACAACTGCCCTAACTGCTGAACTTGCATCTTCCTCTTAGAGAGCTGCTCCACATACAAATTTAAGTAAAACTTTTACCATAAAATACGACTTCACCTGTGCTTCGAAGAACTTAATCTATGTTTTTAAATGTGGAGGTGGTGACTACATTGGTCAAAGCACCTTAACTTTGAGGGATAGACTTACGATGGAACAGGCAACGAATCCGGGACCCTACCACTAGGAAAATTCCCGTAAGCTAGCACCTAGACCAATGACCCGTAGACATAAACCCTAAATACCAAATCTTCCCTTTCTATCAATGCACTGGAAACACTTCAACCCAATTCCGTTTAAATAAGGAAAACATACTGTTTTAAAAAATATAAACCACAGCTGAATATTCTTCAGAAAGAAGAAAAAGCAGTAAAAAGAAAATAAAAAGGACTAAAAAAAACAACCAGGAAAAACAAATTATTTTCTGAAAACTTTAGTAATAATCTTTCAACCGGGTTAAGAAACCGCAACTCCAACCCACCATACAAACATCAGTTGCTGACGTAACCTACATCCAGTCCAATGAAATTCTACAAACACCAGTTGCTGACGTCAACTAACTACAGCCCAATCAAAACCGAACTTCAGCGAATACAACGAAATGACCCTTTAAGAGAACCAACCAACCGGAACGACTTATGACCGTATCCACAAGGAAACCAACCAAGCAAAACGACAAACTTGACCACGGAAAACAAAAAAACGTTACCAGAATTCTAACGAATCAAAAATCAGATCCCCTCGCGGAAAAAAAAAATTATAAATTCATCTATTCCAAAACATACCACTACAAGCGAAAGCATCTATATGAGAAGATTAAAAAAGACTGTAAACCAAATTCATATTTTTTACTATTTTCATTTCACACTTGCTTTTTTTTTTCAGTATGACTTGTCGACCAACACTAAAATTAATGAAATTTGTGCATTCAAATAAATTGAAATACAGTTTTAATTTTATTGACTGCTATGAACATTCAAACTAACACCTGTTTTAAACATGTTATTTTATCAACATTGAAACATTTTAGTTTGTCAACACTGAAGCATTGAGTTGACGGAGCGCCTCGGCCCTGTAGAGGTCCGCGCGCCACACCACCACAGCTCCATCCTTGTCGGCATGCATCTTTACATATATATATATATATTAGAAGGTTTGGAGGTGATGTACAGGTATTATATATTAGAAAAAATAAGGTACTCACAAATCTGGATGGTTCTACATTTACAGATTTTTATTAACGTCACATGTTTTTATAAATCATATATTAGCGCTTGCATCTACTCTAGTAGATTCTTCAGATTTGAAATTTTTTAGGAGATTCGTCTCTTTTTTATAGTATTAATGAGTGTGTAGGGTAGGAGAGAGAAAAGGGGTAGTAAAAGAGGGTGAGGAACGGGGAGAAAGTGAGAGAGAATGTACGTGTGTGGTAAGTAGCTTGCTTGCGAACCACATGGTGCCGGGTTCAGTCCCACTGCGCGGCATCTTGGGCAAGTGCCTTCTACTATAACCTGGGGTCGACCAAAACCTTGTGAGTGGATTTGGTAGACGGAAAATGAAAGAAGACTGTCGTATATGTATATATATATATATATATATATATATATGTATATATATATATATATATATATATAATATATATATATATACATATATATATATGTATATATATATATATGTATATATATATATATATATATATATATATATGTATATGTATATAAATATATGTATGTATGTATATATGTGAGTCTATATTTTTGTGTGTCTGTATTTGTCGCCCCAACATAGCTTGACAACCGATGTTGGTGTCTTTACGTCCTCGTAACTTAGCGATTCGGCAAAAGAGACCGATAGAATGAGTACTAGTCTCACAAAGAATAAGTCCTGGGGTCGATTTGCTCGACTAAAGGTGGTGCTCCAGCATGGCCACAGTCAAATATCTGAAACAAGTAAAAGAATATATATATATATACATATATATACACATACATATACATATATACATATATATACACAATCATATATATATATATATATATATATATATATATATATATATATAAACACATATATATATTCACATACATATGCACATACATTATATATATACATATATATACATATATATACGCATACATATAGATACACATATATATAT
>NC_043008.1:78016398-78021398 GCF_006345805.1 Octopus sinensis
CTCCCAGATCTGGTCGCCCCCTTCTGCCATTGATGAGGCATCTGTCCGTCAAGTTGAGGCTGCCATTTTGGAAGATCGACGCATAATTATTCGCCAAATAGCCCATGAGGTCAAGATTAGTACCGGGTCTGTGGAAACTATCATTCATGACCATTTGCATATGCAAAATGTGTCTGCCAGATGGATTCCCAGGTTGCTCGCGCCTTTCCAGAAGCAAGAACGCGTCGAGTGCTCGAGGGGGAATTTGGAGATGTGCCAAGAAGATGAGTCAAAATTTTTCAAAAGACTGATTACACAGGATGAAACCTGGGTCCATCACGATGATCCAGAGACCAAAGCCCAGTCAATGCAGTGGAAGCACCGTGACTCACCCCCTCCAAAGAAGGCAAGGGTTGTAGCCCTCCGCTGGCAAGGTCATGCTCACAGTCTTCTGGGACCAGGACGGAGTAGTGATGGCAGATTTCCTGGCAAAGGGTACCACAATTGCAGGAGCCTATTATGCTTCACTTTTGAGGAAATTAAGAGAAGTTATCAAAATCAAGAGGCGGGGCAAGATCAGCAAAGGCATCCTCCTCCTGCAGGACAACGCTCCGGTCCACAACTCGCTTGTCGCCAGATCAGAAGCACAGGCGTATGGCTATGAACTCCTCCCCATCCCCCCTACTTTCTTGACCTTGCACCCTCTGATTTTTACCTCTTCCCAATCATGAAGTTGTTTTTGAAAGGAAAGCGTTTCCCAGATGATGCAGCCTTGATTTCTGAAGTCACGTCGTGGTTGGAGGACCAAGCTGGGTTCTTCTACAAAAACGGTCTCCAGAGCCGCATCAAACGATGGGAGAAATGCGTAACTTTGGGTGGTTCCTATGTAGAAAAAGATTAATAACTGTGCCAAGTTTCGTTGCTCTACTCCTATGGGAAGTGGGTCAGGGGCATTACTTATTGAACGCCCCTCCTAAAACCACTATTAGACAAATCAAACACAGAAAAACATAAACATATGTTTTTCACTGTTTGATTTGCCTAAGAGTGGTTTCATCTCCAATTTAATTTATATATATACATGCATCTACACATATAGATATATATATATATACCTACACACACATACATACACATATATATACATATTACAAATCTAAGACGAGATATATACATATACATATGTACAAATAAATATACACATATACATATATACATACATTCGTACATGTACATATATACAGATACAAACATACACATATGCACACACATGCACACACAGACATAAACACGCACACACGCATATATATACACACACATTCTAAATATTCTAAAGATTATAGAACATTATAACATTTAATTGTCTAAATAAATTATATTTAATACACACCAATCCTCCAAATAATCAATTCAGTTTAATTAAATTTTCTAAACACAGGCGGAGGAGTAGCTGTGTGGTAAGAAGCCTGCTTCTCAACCACATAGCTCCGGGTTCAGTCCCACTGCATGATACCTTGAGAAAGTGTCTCCTACTATAGCCTCGGACCAACCAAATCTTGTGAGTGGATTTGGTAGACAGAATCTAAAAGAAGCCCGCCGTATATATATATATATATATATATGCATACACATATATATACATACATACATACATACATACATACATACATACATACATACATGTATGTATTTGTGTGCGTGTCTTTGTTTCCCCATCGCTTGACAACCGATGTTGGTATGTTTACATCCCCGTAACTTAGCAGTTCGGTAAAAGTGACTGATAGAATAAGTACTAGGCTTGCACAAAATATGTCCTGGTGTCGATTTGTTCGACTAAAGGCAGTGCTCCAGCATGGCTGCAGTCAAATAACTGAAACAACTAAAAGAATAAGAGATTAAAAACATCTCTTTTGTCTGTCGTTAAGAAGTTTCTTTTTCTATGTTAAGATTTTATATATATCCTCTACACCTAAGTTACATCTATTATCAATTTTATAAGATCTAGCATGATAAAGTAGTTGTCATTTAAGTTTATATAATTTACTATTAACTTCCACATAAATTTATTTAAACTGGTGCTACAAAACTTATTTCTATTTCTAGAAGTATATTCATGGTTTGCAATTCGTAGTTTAAATAAAGTTTCACCCAATATAAAATTAGCTATTTCCTTCAAATTCTCCCCGACATCTATATATAAGGGTATTTTGGATACAAATATTCCTGAAATAACATTTATCCTTAAACCTACAGTCACCAATTCTGGCTACACTATTTCGACTCGGTCCATTACTAGTGTTAGTAATGAAAGTATTAGTATTTCTATTACTATAAAAAGTATCTAGTTTATTGTTATTAATCGAAGAGATAATTCTAAATAAGTTTTTAGCTACTCAAAAACTAATTCTAACCGTTTCATTATTAATTATTTTATATTTATTTTCCTTACTAAAATATTTTAATATACTTATTTTCCTTAGTAAAATATTTAGATATAGATCTGTAAAAAGATTTAAACAAATGCCTTTATCAAAGTTATCATTATGCGATTTATCAAAATTAACAAATGGGATATATTTTCTATTCTTAAATTTAAAGTTATTATTATTATTATTATTATTACTATTATTATTATTATTATTATTATTATATTATTATTATTATTATTATTATTATTATTATTATCATTGTTGTTGTTGTTGTTGTTGTCGTTGTTGTTGTTGATGTTGTTGTTATCATTATTGTTATTATTATTACTCTGTTTGACTTTTGCTTTACATTTGCACAAGCTGGCTCCACGTATCACCCGGAGATCCCAAAAAACAAGCTGGAAGTTCATGTTGGTGTCATACCTAGGGTGCCATATATTTGGTTTTGTACTTAGTGTTGTATGTCTAAAAAAAACATACGAAAATTATGCTTGTTTTAAAACTTGAGATTAAATAGAAAGTATTTTGCGTAGGATATAAACAGTTCCCATGAGCACTATCGTTTGAATTTCTGCCATTTTTGGGTTTCCTGCTATCTGAGTTAGGTAGCAATCAGCCCCTTTTGCTATCATTCCCAGGGCACCTATGACAACAAGTATTGTTTTAGTCTTCAGGTTCCACATTTTGCTGATTTCTATTTCAAGATCTTTATATTTGCTCAGTTTCAGGTAGGTCTTGACAGATACGTTTATATCGATTGGGACAGCCATATCAATGAGGAGGCATGTTTTTTGTCTGAAATCTTTTACTGTGATGTCTGGCCTATTCGCGTCTATCGTTCTGTCAGTTTGAATGGTGAAGTTCCAGAGGAGTGAGATGTGGTCATTTTCAAGCACTGGAGGTGGTTTGTGTTTCCACCAGTTTCTATCATGGGGCAAGTCCAGGCTTTTGCAAATTACCCAGTGAATATATTGTGCAGCTCTATCATGCCTGTTGAGATACTCTGTAGGCGCAAAAAGACTGCACTTGGAGACAACATGATCAATGGTTTCATTTTGCTGTTGACATACACTACATGTTGGCCTACTACCGTTCTTTAATATGTTGGCCTGGTAGTTCCTTGTAGGTAGGCATTGATCTTGAGCTGCTATGATAAACCCTTCTGTTTCAGATTTTAAGCCAGAGGCCATTAGCCATTGATGGGTGTGGGCTTCGTCAACATCTGCATTATTCGATCTCTTTGGGTATTTGCCATTGAAAGGTTTTTCGTGCCATTTATCATTCAGAATATAAGGCAGCAGTTTTAGCACGGGTCTTCATACACTTAGTTTTTTCTGTGCTTGTTTCTATTATGTCTAATTCCGAAATTTGTTGTATTCGGAATTCACTTAGATATTCCTTTGCCTGTTTTGTTACTGAGTATGATGCTTTCTTGTTTTCATGTTTTGAGACAAGTTTTAACATCCAGTCCTCAGAGATTTTTCAGGTAGGTGTCTAGGCCAATTGTAGCAATCTTCATTGTTATTGCCAGTTGTAAAAGTCCACGGCCTCCCTCTTTTCTTGGCAGATAAAGACGTTCTATATCTGCCTTAGAGTGGTGCATTCTATGCATTGTCAACAGTTTTCGTATTTTTATGTCAAGGTAACATATTTCAGTAATTGATCAGTTATTGAAACTGTAAGTCACGACTGGTATGGCTAAAGCATTGATCGCTTCGATCCTGCTTCTCGCATTCAGCTCTGTCTTGAGTATTGCTCTTACTCTGCGATAACATTCTCTCCTGATCATTTCCTTCATCACTGAATGCCTAATTCTGTCCCTTTCATTTACCCCTAGGTACTTGTAGCTCTCCGCTGGGTCAAACTTTTTTATAACAATCTGCTGGTCAAGGTAAACGTTAGATGTTTCTGTCATTTTTCCTTTGATAAAAGTAGCTTTTGCACATTTATTATTATTATTTTTATTATTATTATTATTATTATTATTATTATTATTATCATCATCATCATCATCACATCATCATCATCATCATCATCATCATCATCATCATCATCATCATCATCATCATCATCATCATTACTACACTTAAGATTACCATATTATTGGTATTAATTTTAGTATATAGATTTATACTACATTTTCCTCCACTCTTAATTTGAATATTATTAGATTCAATAGTGTTCAATTTATAACAGTATCATCCTTATTTTTATGAGATTTTCTAAGTTTAAGTTTATTGCTCACATCACTAACATTATATTTACCCAATCCGTTGTGTATCGACTTAATATCATTATAATTTTTACTGTCTTTATCTTTTTTACAATAACCATTCTTATGTATATATCCAGCTTCATTACGGTGTACATTATAGTATTCAGAATTACTAATGAAAATTTCCTCATTAGAAGATAAAAATGAAGTTCGTCTCGAAATATATTTAACCGAAATACGTGTAACTGCTTTAGGATGATTACTATTAAAATTAATATACTTCAAGACTGTATTAGATTTAAAATATGGTCTATATTGGATTGTAACAATATTCAGATTAGCATCTAAACAATTAAAAGAATCCTGTTCGTTTTCAA
>NC_043008.1:78028898-78032823 GCF_006345805.1 Octopus sinensis
TAGTTCTTTTCGTAGTTACATAATATATTATATATATATTATATATATATATATATATATATTATATATATATATATATATATATATTATATATGTAACTACGAAAAGAACTATGGGGAAAAAATCAATTATGAAAACAAAACCATCAAAAAATGAAAAGATACAACAAACCAAGACCACAAACATATTGGATTCCCAGACATCCAAAGAAATCCTACCAATCACAAACCAAAAACCCGCTCCTTACACTGCCGACCCCCCCCCCCTAATAAACAGACACACAAAATATGAAATACGACCACTGATCCAAAAGCCCACGAAGACAAATACACAGACAGCAAGACAAACACGATACATACAACCAACAACCTATAACACTTGGAGAGAACAAACAGAATATGAACAACCACCAACACACAACGCTGGACATTCTAAATGGATACACGCATGGAACAATAGAACAGTAGATAGGAATCAACACATAACCTACAATAAACTTCGAGGAAATCCAAACTATACAAACATTAACCTCATGCGACCCCACAAGTTTGCAAGATGGATAGAAAACAACCTCCACTATCAAAACAATACAAACACAAAATATGAACCATTCAACTACCCACAAAGAAACCTGGACCTCAGGAATGGACATTGGCCCATTGGCTCCACAGAAGATGGAGAGAAAACAACTACCACAGACAAAACAACACATACAGACCATATAAACCACCCCTACCTCCACAAGAATACCTAAGACCTGAAAATGGAATTTGGAGACGCAACAACACAACCCTTTTTAGGGAAAGGATATTTCATCCATACTCCGGACCCAACACACAAAAAATTCCGAATGAACACACAAAACACATAGACCCCCAAAATAATAAACTTATCTAAAAGAGAACTTAGCGAAAATGAAATGAACCTACTACAATAAGGCCTCAAATTTACACCCACACCCACTCCAAATCTCATAGAACTGATATAGACAACTTTAGCCGCCGCCTTCGCTTTATGGAATTCTTTGAAAATAAGGAAACAGAAGATAACTCAATCATAAGAAAAAATCCCATTTCACCCCTTACAAGGGAAGTGGCAAATACCTAGGCGCATACATAGGCAATATCCAAATTCAACACACATAAATGCAAACAGAACCTCGGCAGAGGAGAAAAACACGCCTTACAAAAACTAAGAAATGACAAGTCGATCATTATAAAAGAAGCTGACAAAGGTGGGCAATAGTAATTATGATACAATATTACTACAAGGAAAGATACTGGAGATGCTTACAACCATACATACTATAAAGAGGAATCAAAACCACCGGAGAAAGCAACATTAAAAAAAATGGAACAGTAGTCAATGAATACCAGGACTCCTTTACAGACAAGGAGAAAGATTATTTATGCAACTCAAGAACCAAAGAAAGCAACTTTTATGGATTACCTAAAATTCATAAAAGCTCTTAAATACAGAGAGCCATAAAAGAACAGAGGAACCATTATATAACAATACAAAGGTCCGCAGACCTCACAATGAGACCAATTGTGGCAGGACCCCAGGCGCCAACACAGCAACTAAACCACTTCATAGATGTACTCTTTATACCCACTGATACCAAGCTACATAAGGGATGACATAGACCTCCTCACACACATTCCAAATACGGTTCCAGAAAACACCATACTTGCAAGCTTCGATGTCACAAACTTATACACAAACATACCACACACCCTGGGTCTGGAAGAGATAAAACAGTGGGTAGAAAATACAGGGAACTCATAGATAAACGTTTCAAAACAGACTTTATCACCAAAGCTATCCAATTAATACTTGAAGAAAACACATTCTCATTTAACAAGACATATCGACAGATAAATGGCACGGCTATGTGTACGAAATTCGCACCTTCATATGCCAACCTGGTGATGGGTTTCCCTGAGAATAAACTATACGATGAAATAGGGAAAGACTTCGAACATGACTTCAGAGAAGACATCAAGAAAAAGTGGAAACGCTACCTCAATGACTGATTCATATATTGGAACAGATCAGAAGATCTACGAACAGTCCACAACATCCTCAACACATTGCACCCATCTATCAACTTCACGATAGATACCAGCCACATCGAACTTCCCTTCCTAGACATCAACATCAAGATACACAACTCCATAGTCAAAGCAGACATACACTACAAAAAACCGACACACCAATATTTAAATTTCTACTGCCACCCATCCCACATAAAAATAAATATTCCACATAGTATGGCAAGGCGCATATGCAGCATAGTAACCGACTCACAAACACGCCAAATAAGACTAAATGAACTTAATAACTTCCTACTAGAACAAAAATACCCTCTCCAATTAATATAAAGCGGAATCTCAAGAGCAATGAAACTGGACATCACAAAACTCAGAACTCCAAAAACGAAAACAAAGAAAACATCATCCCTTTCATAAACACACACAACCCTGGAGTTAGCAACATATTTCAAATCATACATTCAAACTTACCAATAGTCCTATAAAGCCCCAAAATAAGAAACATACTAAACAAATATTGCATAAAAAAACAGTAAACGCCAAGAGAAAACCTGAAGAAACCGAATTCTTTGTAAAAGAGTGTGGAGATGGTAGATGTGGGATCTGCAGTAACCCCATTTACAAAAATATAGAGGGAAGCAAGCAAATAAAATTTAAGAGTGATCACATATTCAAAGTAAATGCAGACATGAATTGCAAGGCGCAGAACGTAATATACTGCATAACCTGCCCCACATGCAAGAAAAATTATATAGGCGAAACTGGAAATTCTTTATGCCAACCAGCCAGAATTCACCGACAACATATCCGACATGAGGAACTGCGAACAATTCCACTGAGTATAAACTTAGATACATGTGGAGAAGGAAAAAATTAAGATCTTTCCTTTCTATAAATGCCCAAGGAATGAGACCTTCAGGAAAAAATATGGGAAAATACTTGATAACAAAGTACTCCCACAAACTGAATGGCTGAAAATATTTCTGTAATGATTTGTACTGGATGAAGGACCACTTTTGTAAAGTAAATTGTATTAAACACACACACACACACACACACACACACACACACCGCACACAAACACACACAAACACACAACACACACACACACAAACACACACACACATGCACACACAGTACTATACATATGTGCATATACATAAAGACAAATAATCTTACATCCATATTCTCCAACCCATACAAGCATGGGATTCAAACAATGGATTGAAAGAACTGAACAGCGATATAGATGTAAACACAAATATTTTCTTCCTTTTTTCCTTTTTTCTTTCTTTCTCTTTTCCATTGACACACCTTTCAGGTACACACACGCACACATACACACACACACACACGCGCGCACACACACTCTCTCTCTCACTGGACAATGATGAAAAGAAATCCAGACAATATTTTGATAAATAACTTTTATCAAAACAAGAACCCCCATGGAGTAGCCACCTGGTTTTCCCATTTCTAAAGGTCAAGAATCACTTTCTATTGAAAAAACTGTCCAGCTGTATAGAAATAAACACATTTTTTCTTCTTTCTCTCTTCCTTCTTCCTTTCCGTCTCTTTTCCATTGACACTCTTTCAGATACAAAGGTACACACGCACTCTCTCTCACTTTCTCCCCGTTCCTCACCCTCTTTTACTATCCTATATCTCTCTCCACCCCTGCACACTCAATAATACTATAAAAAGAAACGAATCTCCTCAAAAAATTCAATCTGAAGAATCCACTTGAGTGGATACAAGCGCAAATATATGATTTATAAAAGCATGTGACATATTAATAAAAATCTGTAAATATAAAACCATCCAGATTTTGAGTACCTCTAATATATAATACCTGTACATCAGCTCCAGAC
>NC_043008.1:78032923-78055423 GCF_006345805.1 Octopus sinensis
TCATCCATGGTCGACTTTATCAAAGGCTTTTGCAAAGTCAAGATATATTACCATCCAAATTGAGCCATTTAGTAGCTGTTTCAACACCAGTCACAGTGTTGCAGGAGATGTGTTAGGCAGCCTCTACCTGGTCGAAATCCATGCTGGGTGTCAGACAGTAAGTCATTTTCTTCAAGGAACATGATTAGTTTCTTACGGACTATTGTTCCATGACTTTGCTGATGTGTGAGGTCAGAGAGATAGGCCTATAATTTTTAGCATCTCTGCTCTACCTCCCTTATGGATAGGGCATATTACCCCCTCTTTCAGTTTGACTGGGAGCTTACCACTTGCAAGAAAGCTCTGAAAATGAAGCTGTAGCGGTTTTGCAAGGGCTCGTTGCAAAGGGATTCCAACATCACCATCAAAATACAGGTCCAGATACTGCAACAGCTGGGTTTCAGAGGACCACAGCTCTTTAACATCCTCCTAAATGCCTGAGAGACTTACATGGTGGATGTGGGTTTCTTTAAAACTAAACTAGATCTCTTCTTGGTGGGGAGTCCAGATGAACCTACCTCACGACAGGAGACACGGATGCGGGCAGCAGCATCGAACTCCCTTGTGTGATCAAGTGCCACGTATCAGAGGTGGATTCACAAACTAGTGTAGCTCATTCAGCGGTGGTGCCCCAGCATGGCCGCGGCTTCGGGCTAAAACATTTTTAAGGATTTAAGGATTATATATATATGTATATATATATATATATATATATATATATATATGTATATATATATATATATATATATTGTATATATATATATATATATATATGTATATATATATATATGTATATATATATATATGTATATATATATATATATGTATATATATTTATATGTATATATATATATATATGGTTCCGTTTTCAGCAGAGAAAGACGTGATTGCCTTTGCTCTGTGAAAAAGTCTGCATAGAACGGCGAAATAACCCACTGTAGTTGCAAAACGTAAAACTCTAAGTCATAGAGATCACTACAACACTTTGGTTAAAAATATTTTTAAAAATATATATATAAATATATACATATACACAGTAATTTTTATTTTCGCCGAAACGCACATGGTGCAAAAATAACTGAATCAAGTTATCTCCTGCAAGAAAGAAAAAAGAAGCATCTCTCCTGAAAAAAAAATCCCGTAAACCAAAAAAATAATCCAGACCACATTGTTGGATTAAGTATCAATTTCATCTATTTCATATTTTATTTATTATTCTATTTTATCTTTCACTTAGGCCCACATCTTAGTTAAAGTTCCGATCGTCATTTGGTTTGTTTACATTTTCATAACTGTTCCCGATATAATAATTTTCCAGATACTCTATCTTCTATTAGCCTTAAGATTAAATTAAATAACGTTTAATATTGATACCGTCAAATTAGCCTTAGGATTAATTAAGAACGTTTAATATTGTTTAATATTGTTAATAATTATTGTTAATTAGCCTTAAGATTAAATTATAACTTTAATATTGTTTAATATTGTTAATAATTTTTCAGATACTCTATCTTCTAATTAGCCTTAAGATTAAATTAAATAACGTTTAATATTAATAACGTCTAATTAGCCTTAGGATTAAATTAAAAAACGTTTAATATTGTTAATAATTATTGTTAATTAGCCTTAGGATTAAATTAAATAACGTTTAATATTGTTTAATATTGTTAATAATTACTATTAATTAGCCTTAAGATTAAATTAAATAACGTTTAATATTGTTTTAATATGTTAATAATTATTGTTATTAGCCTTAGGATTAAATTAAATAACGTTTAATATTGTTTAATATTGTTAATAATTATTGTTAATTAGCCTTAGGTAAATTAAATAACGTTTAATATTGTTTAATATTGTTAATAATTATTGTTAATTAGCCTTAAGATTAAATTAAATAACGTTTAATATTGTTTAATATTGTTAATAATTCTTCAGATACTCTATCTTCTAATTAGCCTTAAGATTAAATTAAATACGTTTAATATTACCCACACTCTAATATAATATTAACATTGCTAATATATTTTCAGATACTCTATCTCCTGATTAGCCTTAAGATTAAATAACGTTTTTATCCACACTCTAATATAATATTAATATTGCTAATATATTTTCAGATACTCTATCTTCTAATTAGCCTTAAGATTAAATTAAATAACGTTTAATATTAATAACGTCTAATTAGCCTTAAGATTAAATTAAATAACGTTTAATATTAATAACGTCTAATTAGCCTTAAGATTAAATTAAATAACGGTTAATATTGCTTAATATTGTAATATAATTTTTCAGATACTCTGTCTTCTAAATAGCCTTAAGATTAAATTAAATAATGTTTAATATTACCCACACTCTAATATAATATTAATATTGCTAATATATTTTCAGATACTCTATCTCCAAATTAGCCTTAAGATTAAATAACGTTTTTTTTACCCACACTCTAATATAATATTAATATTGCTAATATATTTTCAGATACTCTATCTCCTAATTAGCCTTAAGATTAAATAACGTTTTTACACAACGTTTTAATAACGTCTAATTAGCCTTAAGATTAAATTAAATAACGGTTAATATTGCTTAATATTGTATATATAATCTGTCTTCTAAATAGCCTTAAGATTAAATTAAATAACGTTAATATACCACACTCTAATATAATATTAATATTGCTAATATATTTTCAGATACTCTATCTCCAATTAGCCTTAAGATTAAATAACGTTTTTTTACCCACACTCTAATATAATATATATGCTAATATATTTTCAGATACTCTATCTCTAATTAGCCTTAAGATATTTTTACCCAAATAACGTTTTTACACAAACTTAATATTGTTAATATTTCTTTTTCAAGTACTCTATCTTCTAATTAGCCTTAATATCTTCCTGTCTTCTCTCGAACATAATTGATAAACGGATAGACGGATTATCCAGCATGTCCAGAGCATGGAGACGTGACGAGCTGGATTTATTCGTACGAGCATGGGAGTGCGCCGGCGGAGATAGCCCTAGCGAGGTGATTGCGGCTGCGCTGAAGAGCAGAGGCTACAAGAGGACAGCGGCTCAGATGGAGCGAAAGAGACAGGAATTCGTGCGCTCATATGCGCTTGTACGGTCGCACATTGGCGCACTTGATGCCATCTTTGAGAACGAGCGGGGCAAAGATGGCAAGAATGGAGACGATGAAAGAAGTCACCACCACCTGGTGGACGCCCAGGAGGAGGTTTTGAATGAGAAACCAGCCCGGGAAGTGAACCCAGGTGCAAGTTCTCCAACCGGCAGCAAGGGCCATGGAGACGGAGAACCCAGTGAAGAGGTAGAGGGAGGAAGAAGAACTAAAAGAAGGACTGGAAGAGCTAAAGGAAAAGAAAAAGCTCAAGCAGGACCAAAGAGAGAAACAACCAGGAGTAGAAGTGGAACCGCAAAGGATGGAACCAAACAGCGCACACGGGTGTGTATGTTCTACCTGAGAGGTTCCTGCTGGCACGGAAAGGAAGGTGCAGGCTGCCGCTTTGCACATCGGGGACCCTGCCACAGAGACACGAGGCAGATGGACAAACCATCAACACAAAGAAAAGGGATGGACTACGCACCACCTGCCCCAAAGCGGAGGTACGCAGATGTTGTGCGCGCCACAAACAGCCAACATGATGTTGTCGAAAGAGCAGCTGCTGAGCAACAATCTTTTTTGTGCATGGCACAAAAGATTGTACAGCAGCTGACCTGGCTTCATCAAACCCAAGCCCGCAGGTGGGACTACCCACTATATACCAGACCACCACAGCAAACAGACACAGGATGGACACCGCCGGCAACAACGTACACCTCACCTCGATACTCCTACTGAACATCAGAGGACTGCAAACACTCAGTAACAGGACAAAGATCCCGTTCCTGAGAGACTTTGTTGCATGCAATCAAGCCTTATGCATAGCACTTACAGAAACGCACCTGAAACCGGACATAGCAGATGCGGAGTTACACATACCACAGTATGCTGTACTACGGACCGACAGGAAAAAAGGAGTCATGGAGGTGTTGCTATGTACATCCGTGAGGACCTCACACCCCAGGTCCTCTTGTCATACTCAAACTCGGTGTGTGACACACTAATTGTACATATTAGGCAACTTGATGTAGTTGTGTGTGCTACATATCGCCCTCCAGATGCCCCAAGCCATGTGGGCAAGTTTGAAGACTGCCTTATAAAAATAGAAGAAATTCTAACCACATTAGAACAACACATAGGTGTGCTTCTTATGGGAGACTTCAATCTGCCCAATGTCAGGAATGACAAGATGTGAACGAGGACAGGCGAGGTCCCTCCTGAACCTCATCAACACCCTGTACATGGAGCAGGTAATACTCCAACCAACCAGGGCAGGTAACACACTGGATCTCTGCTTCACAAATGACATGGATCTCATCCATAATGTGAAAGTGACACCGACACTACTCTCGGATCACAACATGATAGAGCTGACCATGTACGGGCCAAAAGAGAGCACGGACATGCAGCCTACAAGAAACCCTCAAAATCTTTCCAGCTTGAACTACCATAAGGCAAACTGGAAACAAATTGAGAAAGAGATCCTCAAACAAAACTGGCCTAAATGTCTCTCCTCGCCAGACATCGACGTGAAACTTCAACAATTCATGTCTGTAATGCAAGCCATATGCTACAATGTGTCCCAGAGAGAAAGGCCACTGTACACAAGAACAAAATCCCCAGAGAGAGGAAAATTTTAATGAGACGGCGTACGAAATTTTCAAATCGCCTAAACAAACAGATTGAAAGCAGTGAAAAGTCCCGCCTAAAAATAAAACTGTTGGAAATCGAAAAATGTCTGCAACTCTCCCATGAAAAAGAAAGAGCAGACAAAGAAGCCTGGGCTATAGAAAACATAAAATCTAACCCCAGAGCTTTCTACAGGTATGCCAAAGAAACAGCTACAGTGCACTGTAGAATAGGGCCACTCCTCGAAAAGGATGGCACACTTACAGGAAAACCAATGAGGGTAAGTGAAATACTGAATGAGCAATTCAAGAGTGTTTTCACTCCACCCCTTGGGCATCTCCAAATCACCAATCCAACTGACTTTTTACCACTGCAGATATAAAATCAGAGGCGGCGACGATAGATTACATCGATATAAAGGAAGACGATGTAACCAAGGCTATAGATGAAATGAAAACAGACTCAGCTACTGGCCCCGATGGATTCCCGGCAATCCTAAAAGCATGTAAGAGAGTCCTAGCAAGACCACTGCAGTTCCTCTTTCAGAGCTTCCTTGCAGCTGGCAAACTTCCAGGAAAACTGAAGGAAGGTAAAATATGCCCCATTCATAAAGGAGGTAGCAGAGCGGAAGCCAAGAACTATAGACCTATCTCTCTGACCTCACACATCAGCAAGGTCATGGAACGAATAGTCAGAAGGAAGCTGATCACCTTCCTTGAAGAGAATGACTTGCTGCCCGACACCCAACATGGTTTCCGACCAGGGAGAAGCTGTTTAACTCAGCTCCTACAACACTATGACTGGGTGCTGAAACGGCTGCTCAACCACTCAAATGTGGAAGTGATATATCTCGACTTTGCAAAGCCTTTGATAAAGTCGATCATGGAATGATATGTCACAAACTGCGTGATCTCAACATAGTTGGAAAACTGGGAGAATGGTTCATGACTTTCTGAAGGATAGAAGTCAGGTGGTAGTAGCCAATGGGGCCACATCCATTAACACACAAATAGTGAGCGGTGTTCCGCAGGGCACTGTTCTGGGACCACTACTGTTCATAATGGCCTCTCAGACATGCCCTCAGCCACGCAGAGAGCCACGATCACAAGTTATGCAGATGATACAAAAGTTTCACAGGCAATACAGACCCTGAGGACACTAAACACCTGCAATGTGAGCTGGACGAAATATACAAGTGGGCTGAAAAGAATAGCATGCAGTTCAATGCTGGAAAGTTCAAGCTTTATACTATCAGCATGCAAAACTGAATGCAATACCCAATGAATACAGGACCCGGAGGGATTGCAATCCCAGAGGCACAATCAGTGCGTGACCTGGGTATTCACATGAGTGATGACGCGACCTTTCATGTACATGTTGCTAAACTGACAATGAAATGTAGACGGCTGGCTGGATGGATTCTTAGAACCTTTAGAACAAGAGAACAAGAAACATGATGGTCCTCTGGAAGACACTTGTCCTAAGCCACTTGACTATTGCTCTCAGCTATGTCACCATCCAGTGTCAAGTTGATCACAGAACTTGAGGCGATCCAACGAAGCTACACAAGAAGATAGCCTCTAGCAGAATGTAAGCTACTGGGAAAGACTCAAGAGATTAAAATTATATTCCCTGGAGCGTAGGCGGGAAAGATATGCCATAATATACATCTGGAAGATCCTGGAGGGAAGTGTCCTGAACTTTGGCATCGAGAGTTACGCAAATGCCAGAACTGGGCGCCACTGCGTGGTGCCTAGGACTCCAAACCTGCCATCAAGATGTAGGACAAGATTCTGTGATAGCCTGGGCTTTCGAGGCCCACAGCTCTTCAATACTCCCGAAGAACCTGAGAGACCTGCATGGGGTGGATACAGATGTCTTTAAAATGAAGCTGGATCTCTTCCTGTCAGGTGTCCCAGATGAACCAACTTCAAGGCAGGAGGGGCAGATGAGGGCAGCTGCATCGAACTCTCTCATGCAGTGAAACCAAGTAGCAACACCAAATGGCGGTGCCCCAGCATGGCCACAGCTCATAAGCTGAAACTAGAATCAATCAATCAATCAATCATATATGTATATTATATATATAGTAATATATATATTATATATATATATATAGATATATGGTATATATATATAGTATTATATACTATATATATATATATATATATATATATATATATATATATATATATATATATAATATATATATATATATATATGTATATATATATATATATATGTATATATATATATATATATATATAATATTATATATATATTATGTATATATATATATGTGTATATATATATATATATATATATAATATATTATATATGTATATACATACACCGTAGTAAGCACATAAATGCGAAACAGGTGGAAAATAGTACTCGAATACAGAGGTAGAGTAATATGCTTTATTGAAAAGCAGCAAAAATATTACAATAACTGTTACTCAGAGTTTCACGTTCCAGTTAGCCGGACAGGTTTGTTTAAAATGGAACAGAAATAAGGTTATAAGCAAACATGTACAATTAGTGTAATGGATACATATTTCAAAATAGTTTTGTTTCATTTGTCCTTTCAACTAACGGTTTTAAGCATGCAATGAACAAAATTCAGTATAAAATCATCTTATAAACTCGAAAAAAACAACCTTAAATGTAAGAAAGCTTATAAAACGGCAGAGTCTAAACACATAGGATAAATAATTATATGTAAAATATGAATCAATTAATACATTAAAAGCTATATCCGTTTAAAAATTTTAAATTTTCACGTTGAATTACATATACCTTTAGCAGCATATGTACATCTAAACCATCTATAATATACATATACACACCAAAAACGCACAGATGCATGTACATAGTTGTATATATACCTAGGCATTAATGGGCGAGACATAAATATATACATATACATATATATATATCTATAAAACGCCCCCCACCCACGTCCAATGGACGGTGCTGAATTGTCAAACATTTAAACCAAATTTTCTCAAAACAACTTGTCCGACCGTCCCATATGCTTCCCCTTTGAGAAACACTAATTTAACCTAAATTTGAGACACCAGCAAAGGAAGAAATAAAGATAGATTTTTTTCTATTCCAAAGAAAACCTATTTTATTTTAAACAGTAAGCTTGGCAGGTAAGAAACGTGCCTGTAAGCAGTACAAAGACAACAAAAAATGGAAGGTGCAGAAGAGGTAACTAAATTGAGTTTGGCAAATTTGTTTGGCACTCAACAGTAGTTGAAAAAGAAAAAGAAAGAAAAATGATCGACTCTGTATGAAATATGTATGCTTGGTGTTAAGGGAGGCAACTCCTATCAGCGCCATATAGTCAATTGTGCAACCAAACCAAAATGATTTCCCACGGCTTAATCGATCGCATTCTCACTTGGAATCGATTTTTGTAAATTTTTCAAGACTAATACTCGCCCTGATACCCTCAGTATCTACATATTAAATTTGAGCGCAATCGGATGGATGAAGCCCGAAATCCGAGAAGACACAAAATCTGCTGGTGTATGCATATACAGGTATGTACATTTATGTATTTACCTGTATGTGAGCGTAGATATGTATTTGTATGCATTTACATGTATGCGTACGTGTACACGTGCATGTGTGTAAGTAAACGGGTATGTATGTGCATGTGTGTAAGTATACGGGTATGTATGTAAAGCAGGCGGCGAGCTGGCAGAAACGTTAGCACGCCGGGCGAAATGCTTAGCGGTATTTCGTCTGCGTTACGTTGTGAGTTCGAATTCCGCCGAGGTCGACTTTGCCTTTCATCCTTTCGGGGTCGATAAATTAAGTACCAGTTACGCACTGGGGTCGATGTAATCGACTTAATACCTATGTCTGTCCTTGTTTGTCCCCTCTGTGTTTAGCCTCTTGTGGGTAATAAAGAAATAGGTATGTATGTAAAATACATAGATGTTTATGTATACGTGTCCATATTTATATTTATGTGAGCATGTATTTGCGTACTTATATATCTATATATATATAGTAATAACAAAGGGTAAAATTAATTAATTAAGAAGTAATCAATAATTTCACGAAGTAGAATTCGGCATGAAAAAAGCTAACGTGTTTTGGCTGCTATTTCTAAGCTTCGGCATGTGGTAAAGCAAATCTTTGCTGAACCCTAATTATTTAGTATATATATATATATAATATATATATATATATATATATATATATATACGTACTATAAATGTGTATTTGTATGTATATCTATACAAATGTATATATATATATATATATATATATATATATATATATATATATATATTATATATATATATATATAGGCCAACAAAAAATGGTTTGCGTAAACGAATGGCCCTGCACAGATCCCAGATAAAAATTCCCCAAAACAGAAAAATAGCTTTTAGCCAACACATAGATACTTGCGCCAACAAAAAAACACCAAACTTCAGAAATTTCCCCCTCTACCAATTTAGGGACGATACAACCTCGAGACAACGAATAAGTAAAGAAAATCTCTTTATTACAAAATACAAGCCACTTCTAAACGGGTCTACGACAAACAATTAATATACCTCAACTTTAGAATAAAAGAAAAAAATATATATACACACAAATATTACACTCCATAGAATCCATTACTAATCAGCCCCTTCATAGCTATACTTACACCCATTCATATTCCCCCTTCTCTGTTTTTTCTTCTTCTTCTTCTTCCTCTTCTTCTTCATCATCATCATTATCATCATCATCGTCGTCATCATCATCACCACCATCATCACCACCATCTTCTCCTTCTCCTCCTTCTTCTTCATCATCATCATTATCATCATCATCGTCGTCATAATCATCACCACCACCACCATCATCGTCATCTTCTCCTTCTCCTTCTCCTTCTCCTTCTTCTTCTTCTTCTTCTACTTCTCCACCCCCTACCCCTTAACTTTGTCACTAATGTTTTTTAGTATAACACCTACGCTAATTCTATAAACCTACGCTAATTCTATAAACAAGCTGTCAATATAAATATTCTCCTGAATTGAACTGAGACTGCCAGCCGCCACTGACCATTCAAAATACGACCATCAGGGCACTCCCAGATTCTCCCATCCCCCTTTCCCCACCAGCCTTCTTCCTCTACTACCTTCCAAGAACTCACAACGACCTCCGACACACAAGTGCAAACAAGGGAGTCAGAGAAAGGCAGAATGCCACTTAAATCTGAACACTACTATAGAAATATTCTTTTAAAAAACTTTTATTCTAATTTTTCTAAATTTAATTATTTAATCGTTACAGTTGAAAAGGTCTCAAAATGACCGAAACCGGTACTGAAATGTTCACTGTAAAATATTTTAGCATTTTCTATGTTTGACTTGTTTTCATATATATATATATATAATATATATATGTGTGTGTGGTGTGTGTGTGTGTGTGGTGTGTGTGTGTGTGTGTAATTTTATGTGCGCATTCGTTGCGCATAATTTATGAAGGATCTATTTTCTACTTGCTACTTGCTAGCGTCTTTACGTAGTGCTCGATGTTCCTATATTTTTCTCCCTTCTCTCGCTACTTTTCTGCTTCCCTTTCCTTATCTTCTCCAATGTTCTCATCCTCCTCCCCAGGCTTAATGTTTATTTTCTCTTTATTTCGTCTGTAACAATTGACCTGTTTATGCATACACCAGAGGACTTTGTGCGCGTGCTTGTGTGCGTACACATACACTCATACATACACACATACATACACTCACACACACACACATGCGCGCGCGCACACACACACACGCACACACACACACACACACACACACACACATATATATATATGAAGTTGTATATATATTTATGTCCCGCCCGTACATGTATACATATATACAACTATGTACATGCGTCTGTGCGTTTCAGTGTATAGATGTATATTATAGAAGGTTGAGTATGTGCATCTATATTCTTAAATGTGGAGGTTGTGGTGGAGACTACATTGGTTAAACAAGCTTAACTTTGAGGGATAGACTTACGGTGCAAAGACAACAAATCCGGGGCCCCATCACTTGGAAAATTCCCATTAACCAGCACCTAGACCAATGCCCCATAGACAAAAACCCTAAATACCAAATCTTCCCTCTCTATCAATGCACTGGAAACACTTCAACGCAACTCCGTTTAAAATAAGGAAAACATACTGTTTTAAAAAATATAAACCACAGCTAAATATCCTTTAGAAAGAAGAAAAAGTAGTATAAAGAAGAGAAAAACACCCAATTTCAACACACAAAAAAACAATAAAATTTTAGTGACAATCTCCCACCCGGGTTTCGAAACCGCAGCTCCAAATCACCACACAAACACAAGATGCTGACGTCACCCACTTCCAGTCCAATTACATTCCACAAACACCAGTTGCTTACGTCACATAATTTCAAACCAATCAAAACCAACCGAAAAGACCCTTTAAGAGAACCAACCAGCCGGAACGACCTATAACCGTATCTGCAAGTAAATCAACCAAGCAGAACGACAAGCTTGACCACGGAAGAAAAATGTCATAGATTTTTTAACGAATCAAAATCAGATCCGCTCGCAGAAAAAATTTATAAATACATCTTTCCCTAAACATACCATTACAAGCGAAAGCGACTGTTTAAAGAAGGTCTGAGAAACCGTAAACCAAATTTACTATTTTTACTATTTTAATTCCCACACTTGTTTTTTCCAGTATGGCTTGTCGACCACCACTGAAATTAATGAACCTTGTACATTCTAACAAATTAATGTACAGTTTTAATTTCAAACTTAGACCTTCTGTTTTGAACATGATAATACATTGAAGCATTTTAATTTATTAACATTGAAACATTTTAGTTTGTAATATATATATATATATATATACACACACACACACAGAGGCACACACACACATACATATATATATATACATACATATATATATATGTATATATATATATATATATATATATATATATGTAGCAATATCGTTTCCCTCATTGCTATCTTCACTGTTTGAGAAGAGTATTAAGAATAATCTCGTTCGAGATTACAAACATCTTTGGCTAGTTCAACGTTGTTGTAACCCCTAAGTTGATTGGTTGACATGTGACACGAGTGGTCTCTACTATGTTCGCACCGCTGGTTGTCACGTGACGCGAGTTGCCTCCGCTTATTTTCGCGCCGTTTGTTCCAAGCAGCCAATCACAGCTTTTCATTTCTGAAGTTCGTTTGAGCCACATGAACCTTATATAAAGAAGGTTTTCAAACACCTCTCGTCTTTGGTTCTAGTCCTTCTCAGGGTTAACCTCTGACCACACAGAGCATACTCGACCATGTTCCAGTTCGAAAGGCAGGCGACCACCATTATATCAAGAGAAAAATAACCAAGCAGAACATATAATGAAGACGCTGCAAAAACCAAGCGACAGACACGACGTCATCGCCAACATCGTCTTTATCTACGAAGATTTAATTTGTACACGAGACAACTACAGATTCAACTCTAGCGGTTAGGTGAAAATCTCACCACGGGAAAAACGGCTACGGTTAATATATCTGGAAGTATATTCATATCAAGAGAAAGATAAACACAACAAGTGATTCAATTAATCTCAACTACGAGACACAACATCTTGATATGGAACTCTTACACTCCGTGTACCTCATAAACGGTAAATCAATTATCTGTCTTGAGTTCTAGTTCTTCTAAGAACTACCTTAAGCCATCTGCTACTACCTGTTGCTATGCTGATACCAACAACATGAACTAGAACCAAATTCCATTGTTAATTCTATAGTCAGTACCTTTTATGCCTCACGAACACACAGACACAAAAACATGCTAACACTTACAAACTTCCAACATCAGCACGATTGTAAAATATGTAAAATAAATATTGTATAGATCTCAAAAAGAAATCTTGTTGTCATTCCACTTGTGTTCTATTGCCGCTGTAGGTATTATATGGCCTGTAATATTTCAGTAAGAATAGGAACAGGTGCGACGTGTCTCCTACACGATACGACCGTATGTGATCCTACTTTTATATATATATATATATGCTTATATATTTATCTGTGTGTGTATGTGTGTGTGTGCGTGTGTGTCTCTATGTATATATTTATATAAATATATAAAAATTATAATAAGTTTGTTGAATGATTACAACACCGGTCTGCTACAAATAGACCCCAAATGGTCTATGAACCACTTAGATTATTCCTCCATTACACAAGGTTGAAAGCGAGCAAAATAGACAGCAAGGAGGTATAAAATAATTTGTATAATGTCATATCTTTACATTTCACTGTTTGAGTTACCTAAAACCCTTTTCGATCATCAGTGGCAACATACCGAACGAAAATAAATGAAAAACATATACATTATGTCAATATATACATGTATGTATATATCTCTTATCTCTTATGATATCTCTTATGATAAAAGGCAGATTTTCTCTGCCTCCCAAACCGTTCGTTTTTTATACAATTCTACAATATAGAATTTCTTCAATTGGAATTTACCTATCATTTTTAGAAGTAGATTCCATCGGGTCGTGGCATGTAAAATTTTTTCAATTTCACCCCAATTAAGCAAAACTTCGAGAAAACTCAATATTTTACGATTTCCCTCTTTCATTTCAAGTGCTTCACTCCTACCATTACCACTACACATTCTCCTCCTTTCTCTTTGCAAGTGTGCAACAATTAAAGTGAAAGTATTTATATAAAAGGGATGAGCAATTAATACTGGTCATCCTTTTTGCTAGAAGAAGATCCGCTGTGGTCTTATATGCTACACCACTGGATTTCAATTCATATTAATCAAATTAATATTCAATTTTTCACCCTTATTATGTGTGTGTGTATTAGCAATTCGTATAAAATTGCATCAATGACTTGAACTTGAATAAGTCGTTTCACATAAATGGGGATACATTAAAAACGTTTGTTGTTATTATTATTACTGTTTGACTATTGTAATCACGTTTGTTGGTTCCTCGTCAGGGAAACGTTGTTGTGTTGCATTTGTGAAATAATTGTAAACCATAACCCTCCCCCTTTCGGAGAAGGGGCTTTGGTTATTGTTTTAAAATTGAATTGTGTCCCTGTTTGGGGAAATTGACAATATTTTCACCGTCTTTACGGAAGCATTTTTGTTAAAATGCCTTCGATAGAAGAAAGTCCAAAAATGAATTTCGCTGCAGCCGTACACTTCTCTACAAGATCCAATTGATCGAAATTGCAAGAGACGGGCCTACAATTCCAGTCTGTTATATATTTTGAGTATTGTTATCACTAGCGATATCAAGATATAACTTTCTATTTTGTATTTTATGTGTAGATGTATATATATATATATATAGATGTACATGTAATATGTACACATATATATATATACACATATATACATACATAATATATCTACCCATACACACACACGTACACACACACACACACATACATAGGGGCAGGTGTGGCTGTGTGGTAACAAAATACGTTCGAAGATACTGTACTTGATATGGGCGGTAGTGCCTTGCCGGTCTATGGCCTACCTTCAACAAACCGGGAAGGCACAAACACTCTGTCTTCACATTTGCTGCGTGAGACATGTTTTAATGTTGACGAGCTTGCCGAGTACATAGCCGACAATGAGCCAAAGCTCCTTAAAGAACAGAAGTTCGCTTACAACTCCGTTGTTAATTCAGTCCCGGCCAAAGCTGTGGGGATATTTTTCCTGGATGCTCCTGGGGGCACTGGGAAAACTTTTCTCAACAAATTAATATTGGCTGAGATTAGGCGAACACAAGGCATTGCCCTAGCTCTGGCATCATCTGGAATTGCGGCTACTTTGTTGCCAGGCGGCAGGACAGCTCACTTCACTTTCAAGCTTCCGCTTGACTTAGCGAAGACTGAGACACCAACTTGCAACATCAGTAACAGCTCCGATCAGGCAGAAGTCTTCAGACGATGCAAGCTTATCGTTTGGGATGAATGCACGATGGCCCACAGAGGTGCTATTGAGGCACTAGATAGATCTCTCAGAGACATCAAACACTCTTCAGCTCCCATGGGAGGCATAACACTTCTTCTTTCAGGGGACTTCTGACAAACACTTCCCGTTATTTCCAAAGGAACTAGAACTGATGCAGTAAGTGCGTGTCTTAAGTCATCCACATTGTGGCCACTGGTGAAGACTCTCAAATTTCACATCAATATGCGTGCTCATATGCGACGTAATATCACATCAGCAGCATTTTCTCACACCCTCATTGCACTTGGCAAAGGCAAAATACCAGGGGATGAAAATGGTAATATTGCCATCGATTCCATTTGTACCATTGTTAAAACGCCTTCTGATCTCAGAGATGCAGTGTTCCCAGATCTACAAGCTAATTATCAGAATATGGATTGGATTGGCCAAAGGGCTATTCTGGCCCCGATGAATAAAACTGTTCACCATATTAATGATGAAATGCTAAAACTTATTCCTGGGGATGTCTATGTATATAAGTTTATCGATACAACTCCTGACCCAGAGGACGTCATCAACTATCCAATAGAGGTACTCAATTCCTTTGAGCCCCCCGGACTACCACCACACATTCTCAAACTTAAAGTTGGTGCCCCTATAATGCTCATTAGAAATTTGGTTCCCCCAAAACAATGCAATGGCACACGTTTGATCGTTAAGTCCTTATCTCCCACCGTAAACTTATATCAATATTTGCTTCAATAATCATCATAATTCAGTGCAATCATTAACAGTACTTTCAAGCAATTCAGCCCCGAGCATCGCCGGACAATTCTGCTAGTATATATATATATTATATATAAGACATATATATATATATATATATATATATATATATATATATATATATATATATATATACATATATATTCCGTGTTCCCTTCCTTGGATCTTTCCTTTTCCTATGTTTCTGACGAAGAGTTCTGCTCGAAACGTTAAATCCTCCTCCTTCCTTTCCTTTCCTGAGCGTCCAATAACACTATACTTGTTCCACGTCCTCGCGTTCTTGTGTTTTCTCTTTGTGTTTTCATGTTTGGATTAATTTTATATATATATATAATGTACTATGATGGAGAATTCTTTCACTTAGAAATGTAACAATTACTAAAAGTACTAAAATAAATATTTTCGGAATGATATCTATATTTATTTAAGTAATAATGGAGTAATTTATTTATTTATTTATATGTTTATTGATTGAAAAAATATGTATTTCTAATTGCTATACTTGTTGATTATAATTTAGATACGTACTTTTATACAATTTTATAATTTTATTATTTTATAATTATTATATGTGAACTAAAATCTAAAAATATTAGGTGTGATTGTTTTGTAAAATAGTTTGGTAATTAAATATTAGAGTATAGCTAGGATAAAGATATTTTATAGTTTATTAATGTTTTTATTAAAGTTATATCTTCACAGATAAATACATTTTTCTATCTAATTACTCTTTTCTTACCTTAAATATTTAACATGATAAAATGTATTGTAGACAATTAGTCCTGATGTTTTAAGTTTCAAATTTAGTTAAAGGAGTTTCTTCTATAAGAAAAATCCTGATTTTATCTCATTAGGAAATATTGTTTAATTCTAGTGGCTTACTTATTTAACTATTATTGTTATTATTGTTAACCTAAGGAGTGACTATAATTTTAAATTGAATTGTTTTCCCAATAAATTTAAATTTAATTGTAATTCGAATTTATATTATAGCATGAAGCATACTTGGTTTTTTTTCTTATTATATATTGTTTATTCATTATACTTTTTGTGATCTAGTTATATGTTTTAAAATAAATTTTATTTTTTATTTATGATTCCGTTTATGTTTGAATTGCATAATAGTGGTTTTTCTCAAATTTATATATATTATATTACACTCATTACTCATACTCATTTACTTGTTTCAGTCATTTGACTGTGGCCATGCTGGAGCACCGTCTTTAGTCGAGGAAATCGACCCCAGGACTTATTCTTTGTAAGCCTAGTACTTATTCTATCGGTCTCTTTTGCCGAACCGCTAAGTTACAGGAACGTAAACACACCAGCATCGGTTGTCAAGCGATGCGAGGGGGACAAACACAACACATAAACATATATATATATACATATATACGACGGGCTTCTTTCAGTTTCCGTCTACCAAATCCACTCACAAGGCTTTGGTCGGCCCGAGGCTATAGTAGAAGACACTTGTCCAAGGTGCCACGCAGTGGGAGTGAACTCGGAACCATGTGGTTCGTAAGCAAGCTACTTACCACAGAGCCACTCCAACGCCTATATATTTATATTGTGAAATTTAATTTAATACTAAATTGAATTTTCCCCTGTGAGTTTGGAGTTATACGCCATAATATTATATTATATATATATATATATATATATATATATATATATATTATATATGTATATATATATATATAATATATAATATATGTATATATATGTATAATTATATATATATATATATGTATAGTATTATATATATATATATATATATATGTATATATGTATATATATATATATATATATGTATATATTATAATATGTATATATATATATATATATATATATATATAAGATATTGTATATATATATATATATGTATATATATATATTTATATGTATATATATATATAATATATATATATATATGTATATATGATATATATATATATAATATATATATATATATATATGTATATATATATATAATATATATTATATATAATATATATATATATGTATGTATATGTATATAATATATATATATATATATATATGTATGTATATATATATATATAATATATATGTATGTATATATATATATATATTATTATATATATATATATTATAAATATAGGATAATCAGTTAGATGTCATAATAAACTCAGGGTTTCAGATGCCGGGACTAAAGGACATCGTCATCAGTTATTAAAACAATTGGTATGATATATTTATATTGTGAAATTTAATTTAATACTAAATTGAATTTTCCCCTGTAAGTTTGGAGTTATACGCCATAATATTATATATTTATATATATACTTACTTACTTTACTTTACTTTTTCTTGTTTCAGTCATTTGACTGCGGCCATGCTGGAGCACCGCCTTTAATCGAGCAACTCGAAACCCGGACTATTCTTTTTGTAGCCCCATACTTATTCTATCAGTCTCTTTTGCCGAACAGCTAAGTAACGGGACATAAACACACCAGCATCGGTTGTCAAGCATGCTAGGGGGACAAACACAGACACACACACATACATATATATATACATATATACGACAGGCTTCTTTCAGTTTCCGTCTACCAATCCACTCACAAGGCATTGGTCGGCCCGGGTTATAGCAGAAGACACTTGCCCAAGATGCCACGCAGTGGGACTGAACCAGGACCCATGTGGTGGGTAGCAAGCTAATTACCACTCAGCCACTCCTGAGTAAGATATATATATATATATATATATTATATATATCACAAAAAGCATAAAGATTCAAGTTAATTTAAATGAATTTACTTGAATATGGTACCTAACTTAGATGCACCAAAAAAAACTATACTGTTTTAACAATACAGTAATTGGTGGGTGATTATAAGCGAGAAAGAAGCAACAAGAAGGATAGGTTTTAGTGGATATATATTATATACCTATAATATATATAGATTATATATATATATATATATATATATATAATATATATATATATATATATATATTATGTCTAACATTATATATATATTAAATATATTATATAATATATATTATATAATATATATAATATATATATATGTATATATATATATATGTATTATATATATATATGATATATAATATATATATAATATGATAGGATAATCGGTTAGATGTCATAATAATACTCAGGGTTTCAGATGCGGGATTAAAGGACATCGTCATCAGTTATTAAAACAATGGTATGATATAGTTAATATTGTGAAATTTAATTTAACAAATTGGAATTTCCCCCTGTAAGTTTGGAGTTATACGCCATATATTTAATATATATATATATATATAATATATATATATATATGTATATATATGATATATATATATGTTATATATATATGTATATATATATATGTAATATATATAATAATGTATATATATGTATATTATGTATATATATATCTATATATATATATATATATATATATATGTATATATATATATATAATATATATATATATATATATATTATATATATATATATAATATATATATCTATATATATTATATATATATATCTCTTATTATAAAAGGCAGATTTTATCTGCCTCCCTTTGTACTTATAGATATCTACAATATAGGATTTCTTCAATTACAATTTACCTAGTATTTTAAGAGTAGAATGCATCGGGTCATGCCAGGTCCAGTTTTTAAATTTAAACCCAATTAAGCAAATTTACAGAAAACTCTCATTCTGGTGTGTATGTCAATGCTTGGTGTGTATGTCAATATGGTTTACACACACACGCACACGCACACACACAGTGTGCAACGAATAAAATAAAGTAATAGCGACCAGAGTGATTTGAGGAAGACTAAACTGAAAGTATTTAAACCACTACTCAAAATAAAAAAAACACAGCAAACAGAAACAAATAAATACATAACGATTTACTCCTCACACAATTTCTTCAATTAGAGTGTACCCATGATTTTTCACAGTACTTCAGTGGGTGATGCCATAAAAAATTTCTTTCAATTTTACCACCAATTAAGGCAAAATTCGAGAAAACTCAATATTTTAACATTCACTCCGAAAGCATTGATGTACATGTGTGCGTGCGTGAGTGTGTGTGTGTGTCATTCCTCACACCACGCATACACATACATATATGAGATGTGCAAACACAAACGTTTCAAACAACTACATACAAACACGTGTGTGTTTGTTATTAGTAAAAAAGGCGCCAAAACACAACTCACTTATCATTCCAACACATTTGCAAAGACACACGGACGGTGGAATTGCTATAACAATAAGAAAAGGTAAATTGGTTTTTATTTTACTCTGTATATATTTTATTATATAATATTATATATAGATTATGTATATATAATTGCAGTATGAAACAGGGTTTATGTATAAACAGACGAACTTATATATAGTTATTATAATAAGAGATTAATATATGTATGCATCCGTTTAACCCTTTCGTTACCAAACCGCCCGAATTTACCTATTCATATTTAAATGAGAATATCAGAGTAATCTCTTTAGTACATTCGTGAAAACACGTATTATACTTCGTAAACACTTCAACTACAGTTTTGTACAAAAATCGAAGTGTAATTTCAATTCCGTGAATTATGGAGATTTTTTTCCGAAATTTGTTCCTATTGTGTTTTTCAAAATTTGTAATTCTGACAAAAAAATGGATACGAATTTCATTATATCAAGCAGCGAGTCAGAATTCGAAGGATTTTCTACTGAAGACTTCATAAATCTAACTCTATGACTGAAAAAAAAGCACCTTTATATAAGAGTGAACGTTGTGTGTTGTCTCCTACGATTTAGATCGTAACTACTCCCACATTTTGCGGTGCAGTTTAACCAAAACCGGGTATCTTATAGTCGTGATTCATATCGAGCCCTTCTGGGTATTAGCGCGCGTCTACGATGAGTCTACGATTTTAAAAAAATTTACCATCATATTTTTCCATTTTAATGCATTTTTTTTCGCTTTACATAAAAATATCTATGATGTGTCAACGATTTAAAAAAAAATTTACCTTAATTTTTTTCAATTTTTAATGCATGCTTTTGCTATTTTTGGCTATAACTCTCTAAAAATGCTTATATAGTTTTTCCCTTACAACCCGAGCAACGCCGGGCGATACTGCTAGTGTATATATATATATATATATATATATATACCTTAAACTTAGATAAACTTAGATAGGTTTCGACCAAAGATTGGTCCAGGCCATGTCTAACTTAATAGCACCACCTGATAGGATTATTCGAATCCTGTTTAAGTCAAGTTTTGTTTAAGTCTAGTTTTGTTCAAGTAGTGAGTTCTTGTTGGGTGAGTTGTATCCAGTTTTGTTCAAGTAGTGAGTTCTTGTTGGGTGAGTTGTATCCAATTATTGTTGGCTTATCTGGTATTCTTTGAAGGAATCTATCCAGACTCTGTTTAAAGTTGATGGGATCCTTTTCCTCTTTGATCTCTCTCGGACAATGTTAAATAGGGCAGGTGCCTGTTGAGGAAAAGAAATTATGTTGCGTGTACATGTATGTTGTAATCTTGAATTGGGCAGGGGACGTATAGCCCGTGGTCCAAGTCTTGGATGAACCTTGAAGCTAATGTTTAGGTCGTTTGGGCAAAGTTGGCGGTATATTTTCACATCGTACAAATGATGTACCGCTCACGCGACGCTGGAGGGAGTACAGTTTCAAGGCTTTAAGGCGATCCCAATAATCGAGAGCACCATGCCTTCAATGCGTTTAGTGAGTGCCCTCTGGGGTGACTCAATTCTGGAGATGTTTTGTCTTGTGTGAGGAGACCACAATGAGCACAGTATTCAAGGTGTGGCTGTACACAGGAGGAAAAAAGTGGTATGATGAACCCTGTTCTCTGGACCGGAAAGTTCTTAGATCCAAACTCATCTTACGAGCTATATCGACCTTCTTGTTGATAGGTGCACTCCAACTGAGATCGTCATCAACAATTACACCCAGGTCTCTGATATTGTTAGAGGCTGTGAGCGTTTCCCTGAAGGAAGAGAGTATGGCTGTTTAGAGAGGAGTTTCTTCCAAAATGCATCAGCTCAATTTTCCCTCGTTCAGTTGCTTTTGTTTCTGTCTGCCCATTGACTCACAGCATATAGATCAGACTGGAGTTGAGTTCGGTCTGCTTCTTCATTGACGATTTGCTGGAGCTTAGTGTCATCAGCAAATATTTTCACTTTGCAGTACGTACGACACTGGAAAGGTCGTTTATGTAGATTATGAAGAGTAGCGGACTAAGACAGTCCCCTGGGGGACAACCGCTGGTGACTTTGGCTGGGCTTGAGTGGACTCCATCAACTACAACATGTAGTGTTCTATTCGCCAGGAAATACTTGATCCAGTGTAGAACTTTTCCACGGATTCCAACATTTGCCAATTTTGAGAGTAGGATATTATGGTCTACCCTGTCGAACGCTTTACTGAAGTCAAGATATATGACATCAGAGTTCGAACCTGTTCCCAAGGCTTTGAGTACATCTTCAATGTGGTGTAAGAGCTGTGTTAGACAGTCCCTGCCATATATATATGGCATATATATATAAAAGAAAGGTTGTGTGTCTGTCTACTCCGATTTAGATTCCTAACTACTCCCACATTTTGCGATGCAGTTTAACCAAAACCGATTTTACAAATAATTTACCATCATTTTTTCCCATTTTAATGCATTTTTTAAAATTAAGGGAAGTAACTCTCAAACTTCACACCAATATGCGTGCTCATATGCGACGTAATATCACATCAGCAGCATTTCCTCACACCCTCATTGCACTTGGCAAAGGCAAAATACCAGGGGATGAAAATGGTAATATTGCCATCGATTCCATTTGTACCATTGTTAAGACGCCTTCTGATGCAGTGTTCCAAGATCTACAAGCTAATTATCAAATATGGAT